>NC_064879.1:2710829-2720829 GCF_943734665.1 Anopheles aquasalis
AAGTTTCGTACCTATGTTAATAATTTTACTTTATTTCTGTGTTCTTTATTTCTGTGTGATTCTTTAATATGTGTTCTGCACATATTGCAAAAAATTCAGTTCCCAAAAGGCACAATCCCTTAATGGTCACAGTGGTGATGAGTCATTGCTTGCGAATTTCATTTCCATTTGCGTTCGATCTCCTATTGTTCCACACTGGTCTGTCTGAGCTTCTCGTCATGAACATCAAGGAAGGCATCACATCAATCGCCCGCACCATGTAGTCGTTGCCCGTCAATGCTAGCTTTGTGCAGGAACCCAACACGAACGATCGGTCGATCGTGGACGGGTTCACGCGGGTCGCGAATGGTCATTAAACAGTAGAAATATAAATTGCGAGTTTTCATGGTGCGTTCGTCTGGGTTCTATTGTTCCACGCCGCAAAACGCATTTCACGGTCCAGACGGCACAAGAAGAAGACCAAGAACATGAGCGTAGCGATAGAAGCGGGCGAAAAAAGTTAAAGCAAAAAAAACCGGCTCCAGCATCCAGCACAACTGGGCGCGATGTGTGGGGTGCGTTGCTGCTGTTTCTCGCTCTCTCGCTCTCTCGCTTTCTCCTTCGTACGTGCGCCTGTTGCTCAGCTCGAGCTCGGCTCGTTCATGCTCCGATTACCCATTTTTGCAACGGTGATAAAACCCTCAGCCGGGAACAGTTTTTACATCCCTCACGCGCTCGTCTACCCTGCTACAGCTCAAGCCACCCTGTCGGTGAGGACAAAGGATAGCGTACGAGGTCTCGGTGGCCCCGTCTGCTTCGAAGCATTCCGCTCCTCGCGGGTTTTATGACCAACCACCAAACTGGGCGAGCGGTGTAATTTGCCGACAGGCCCCACGGTGCGCAAGGGCCTCGTACGAAGAGCCGGGCCCTGGGAACGAACGCGCAGGTCAATGTCACTTTCAATCGTGAAGATTTTCACTCCTTCGAGGAATATGCAGATCGCTTTCAAAGACGCTGCCCAAGGCGCATGCGTTCGAAAGATCAGAAAGGGAGAATTGCACAACCCCTCCGTGACCTCCAGAACAATGCACACAGCACTGCACGCAGCATCCGCAGCATCCCGGCTGCCACAAGTGGTCCCAAGCGTCGGCGGATCGATCTAGCGATCATCCGGAAGGCGAGAAAAATTGTGATTCAAGCGATACACGAGCAATCGCGATCGTCAGCCAGCACAACAGCGTTTCTGTGATCCATTGCAACGTCCCCTACTCCCTACCACACCACCGGTGTTACAGTTTATCACCCCGAACCTCCAGGGAGACCACACACCGAAGATGGAAACGAGCGAACGATGAGCAAAACGAAAAAACATAATTTTGCAAACTGAAAAGTTTTAGCCAAATGTGAGTTTCAGTTTAAAATGCTTTTTGTTTTGTTAACGATTCGTGTGGTCCTAAGAAAGGGGATCACAAGGGACCGGCCGCCAAGGCACAAAAAAATGGCCCAAAAGGTGCTGGCGGCACCGACAAGTGTTGTTCGAACGTCTCAATTTTACTAGCGTCCGTCAGCCGTCAGCCGTCAGGGGTTGGGGATGGTGGTGCTTGGAATGGTTCGGTTTTATTGAGCCGCTGCGTCGATTTTGATTTATGAGGCCTTCGTCTTCGTCGTCGTCGTGCCCAATTTTATGTCACTTATGGATCGTCGGCGATGGATGCATCTCAAAGTCCAGCGAGGGCTCGCTAAAAAATGCTCAGTTTTGTAAGGGGAATTGTCCGCGGGGGATGAAACGTGGGGTGGGTATCCTCTGGATCGCTCATCGGCACTCATCCATTTCTGCATTCCGATCCGATCTGGGCACTCATTCACGCCCTACGACGACAAAACGTCTTGGGGTTGTTTATGGGGTGAGGCATGGGGTTGGTTCATGATCATGCACTACCGAGGTTCCAGCGGAGCCAATGGCCAACCGAATGACGTCAACTAGGGCCAGGCGGTGGTTGGACCACTGTGGGAAATGCCTAAGGACCCACGGCTACCTGTTGGCCACTGGAAACCCGCACAATGGACAGAGGTCCTTGCCCCAGTCTCGTCGGGGTCCCAGGACGGAGGACAAATCATCGAGAACCAACCAGAATCAAGGGTCTGAATCCATTGCCATATATAGGCATGGATTTCGTCGCCATCCAGCATCCGTCATCGTCGGAACATGAGCTCATCTTTGCCTCATGTTGCTCCAGAAAGAAAGGGTGATTAAAAAAGGGGGGGGTGAACCGGGAGGGGTACAAGCGAGTAGGGGGTTGGCAAAGTAACATTCCAGTGTCGCTGGTGACAATTCTTTCGAGAAATCTGACACAAGTGCTCATTGGTAACCGACGCTCGCAGCGTGCAACGTGTATGAGGAGGGGGTGCAAAGGGGTGACACCCCTTACGATATTTGTAATTAACTCGACCCCCTCCACCGTTTGCTCTAGCGATCGACGGATGATCGAGGGTGTTGCGATTAAACCGAACGTGACCGTGACGAAATCTCACTCAGAGGCTGGCCGACCAGCGGTGGGGAGGGTTGTAGGGGACGTACGGTAGTAAAATTTTGGAGAAAATAAATATTTCCGCTCTAATTAGGGTTCGGAACCGTAACCGACCGATCACCGTCGTTGCCGTCATTGCTTTTGTCCAGGAGGACGTTGGGTTGGGGGGCACTAGCTAAAACATAACTCCACTCAAGGACCATGGACCATGGGACTACCAAAAACGCGCCCCAGAAGCCAGAAACGCGAGTGAACGAACGAGCAAAGCGTACCGCGGGAAGGTCTCCGGGGTGGCTTGGGGTCGTAAAAATGTAAAACGATTCGTTCTCGCGGTTCTCTCTCTCTTTCTCTCTCGCTCTCCCTGTTCGTCCCATGCTTCATTCCTCTCAATCTCTCTCGCTCGCACGCTCGCTCGCTCGTCTTTTGTTTTTTTTCTCATCTTTTTCCTTCCTTCCTCGTACACGTTGGGTCTGCCACCTGCAAGACGCCTCTAGCGCACCAGAACGGGGTCCAAAAACACGTCGAATACGAAGACGATGCTGCATCTCCGTAAAACCAGAAGAAAACCATGTTCCAGGGTCACCTAAAGTATGTAGAATATTCAGAATCATCTCGAGCAAACTATTTAGTCGCTTGCCATCGATGCGATCACTCTGGGTATCGCCGTTGAGGCGAGGAAGATGCAGTGGGTCATTAAACCTTGTGAGTTTTGTCGACTGACCTAGTAACCGAATTCTGTCGTCGTTCTGTGTTGTCAAACTAACTGATTCCAGCGTAATATTCAACAGCTCATCGAGTGAATAGATGATCGAACGGAATCGTCTGACACTTCGAGTATATTGCTCGCTCCCCAAGCCGATTTTCTTCTAGTATATTCTCTAGACCGCTTCTCTTTTGCTGTACGTCATCGTCGCGATTGGAAGGAATGCGAGTTTCCATCTTGGCCGCCAGAATAAATCTCCCCCCAATTCTGTGGCCATTCGCATTGAAGCACGGAGCCTCCAGGCGGTTCTGGCGTCCTGATTTCTGCCTGATGATTCGCCGAAAATGGTGTTCGTCGATCGAGGAACGTCGGGGTTGCCAGGATGCTTGTTTATAGAGGGCCGATAGGGGGCAGATTCTCGATCACAAGAGTTTGGGTGTCGGTGTGACGCTGCCACAATGTAGAGGAAGGCCACGCCTGCTGGTACCCCATCCCACCATGAGGGGGGCTTGCATTAAACGACAATCTTGTCTCGAGCGGGCATGAAATTGATCGAGTGATCTTTGCCGCTAGGCGAAAACTGTTGCGGCGCACCAATCGAAAGACGATCGAGCGCATTCCAAACCACCGGACCAAGCACATGACGCATGGCGCAGCGCGGAAGATAGAGACAAAAGAGAACTATTCCGCCATCTTGCCCGTGCACTACTCGGAAAACACCTGGCGCAGTTGTGCACTCCGATAGCATCTTGATGGTAAGCAAAGCGGTGGAGAGAAAAGCCCATGCCAAGTGCAGATGGGACGTTTTCGCACGCAACAATCTGCAAGTTATCCGTGCAGGGATGGAGGCAAAATGCTTCACGCTCCCGCTACCGCCGCCCACAGCTTTGGACGTCCTTTTCTTGATTCGAACGACCCAACGAGGAACAAAGAAGATTGTAATATTGATGGAAATGATGCTTTCTTATTCTTTGCAATTTTTTCTTGTCTGCTATGTTGGCGATGACTCATGTTGCAATTTCTTCACTTTCTACTATTTCTTTCTTTAACTTTTGTTCCCTAACCATTACAATTCATTGTTTCGGTCGCTTTTTATGTAGACAAAGGAACAAAACCAGTTGAGACAGCTAAATGCGCAAAGAACCCCATCTAAAGCAAGACTGGTGCAGGGGTGGAGGAGAGGAGGAAAAGGGTGGATGTTCAGAAACTTCCTCGGACACCCCCAACACACCTCCTCCTGCACGCACTCCATCGAAGAGGCACTCATCTCGATTGAAACGAAGAAAACAAGAGCCGATGACGCATACCGGTAGCTCACGCCGAATGCGACTACAATGCGCACCGCGCCCATATCATACGCCATCGGCAGCGTGCCCCCGCGCACGATGGGATCGTTTTCGCAAGGAGCTTTCCGATCGGTGGCACCCACGGGAACCGAGTGCACCGTGAGCGCAGTGTTCAAGCTCGCCGAGGATCGCGGTATTTAAAGGGCGCGATCGTGAGTGGCATTCATTTTCGCTATCGTCGTCCTAGAGGTAAGTTGCAAAAGATAAGGGCCACCAAGGGCCACCAGTATCTCTGAGTGTCCGGTAAAGTTAGTGATGTGATTGCCATTTGTTGCATAAATTAGACGATCGAGTTTTACATGCGGTGTAAAATTAAGAGACAATGGAAAGACAGACGAAGAAAGAGTTAAACAGACCTGAGAGCCGCAAATAAGCAGTGCTAAAAAATGAAGTAAATGGTCAAAATTAAATTGTGCATAAATCGGTGCAACGACATTCGAGATTGTGGAATCTCCAACTGGAAAGTAACGAAATGTGTAGCGGAACATGTAACAGAATAAACACTCTTCAAAAGTGAAAAAGGTGAAAAACACGGTGAAGTACTTTGCAGAGTCACGGTACATCGCGACATGAAAATCCGCACAAAAAGATTGAAAGTGCAGTTTAAACTATTGTGTTTCGTTTGTAAAACCTAGATTTAAGCAAGTGAGGCTATCATTATGAAACAAGTAACATTATGAAACATGCTAGTTGCATGCGTCTTCTTGTGATAAATGGAGAATATGCAGTAAATTAAAAAAATTTTTCGGCACTATATTTGAGGACGTGATAAAAACAATATGATGGCACTTGCATTTTGAATGTTTTCAAATGTGCACGAACGGACGAAAATAGTAGTTTGTTGAAGGTGAATTAGTTTTCAACTAAACCTATTTCACACGTATCTACATTCACAGAATAAAACAAAACTGAGCACAATGCGCAAACTGGCTTGCAGCTTTACTATTACGACATATATCATTGGAACTCTGGCGTTCGGCCTGCTTGTGGCCTGCAGAATAAACAGTGATCGGGGTGGATTTAATCCCACCGATATAATCCGGGAACGCGTGGCGAAAGAGAGCCTCTCCAAAAAATGTGAGTTTTTTTTTCCCTTGGACACAGCAGTCGTCACGACTGCCGATTCCGATCCGATTTTTGGAAAATCAATGTCTCGCTCTTCATCGCTCTTCTGCAGTGTACCTTTCCGGCCATCTGTGCAACATAACCAACGTACTACAGACATGCTTCCTGCTCGCCGGGCTGGTGGAGATCGTGTTACTGACGCAGCATAAGGAGCATTCATGGAAGTATCGCGCTTCCACAGTATCAAAGGTGATCTTTGCCGCCGCTGCCACTATTACGTCGCTGCTGGCAGTCTATCTCTACCTCAGGAGCATCGAAGCACTCGTGGCATACACGCATCAACATTCTCCACCCAACTACGCGTGGTGGCTCATGGTTTCCCTTTCGATGTTCAGCTTCGCATTGAGTTGCGTCCATTGCTGGGTTGTATACCGCAACCACCAGCAGCAACAGTTCGCTCGCACAACGGCAACACTGACAACGGAAGAGGTCCCTCTGCAGACGGTGACAACCGGTGGCGAACAGAAGGTTTTCTCTCGGAGAAATGTACCACCGAACGTCGCTGTCCAACCGGGCATGGCCGAGGTGCAACCATCAACGTCTCGTGGCGCTACCTATCAACCATCACATCGTGGCATGCCACTCCGGTCGGCCCTTGCTGGTAGCGGCAGCGCACGTACCCACAAAGCCCGCAAACTGGTGGTCCGCTTTGAGGTAATACCCGAAGAAACAGCATCGATTGCCTCGTCCTCCGACTAATTCTATGTAAGATTCCATTTCGTATAAAACCTTCGGCGTAGTACACTACTAATTCTTAGCATTAAAACTTAGTTTTATGTACTTAGTTTTATGAGAGGGTGGCCTCCTGTATTTTCGATATCCTTTACTGCTTTACTAGAAATTTTTCATCAATACAAATTTGCCTAGGTACATTTTCGATTATGATCAGTGGCCAAAAACCGTCAACCTTGTTTTGATCATTTTTCATCCAACATCTAAGTCGAAAAACTAAAAGCAGCATAGCCACAGCTTTGATTTGTATTCTTCTTTATTGTACTTTCTACAATTTACAGAAATATCACTCGCTAATTAGATATTACTAACGAAGTTGAGCGAGGTACGAAAAACACGCAAAAAAGTTCATGAGCTTCTATGTTTTGTAGTGTTTTGCATCATATTATTTTCACTTCTAGGTAATCAAACATCGTCTTTTAGATGCATTTCAACGGGGCACTTGAGTTTCTGCAATCTTCGCTGCCGCTTTCAGGGCCATTCTTTGGTGGCTTTACGACAAACACTAATGGAATTAAGCAGCTAAGAAGCATTAAGCAAATTAAATATTGTTCGGAGAAAATTAGAGCATCTAGCATTCTTGTTCTAACATAAAGTCGCGCGGTAAAGGCGGTAAAGTCACCAACAAATGGCCCAGGAAGCGACGGTGAAGATTGACAAACTCAAGCGCACCGTTGAAATACATCGAAAAGACGAGTGTTTTGTTGCTTTGAAGTGAAAGTAATATTTCACAATACACTACAAAACAATGGGGTTTATGAGCTTTTTCTGCGTTTTTTTTTCGTACTTTTCTAGACTTTGTTAGTAATATCTTTTTGTGAATGATATTTTTGAAAAATGTTTAAAGTAAATATAGAAGAATAAAAAGCAAAGCTATTAATATGCTGCTTTTCAGTTTTTTGACGTGGTTGTTGGGTGAAACACGATCAAAAAAATATGCTGACACAGGAGTGGATAAACGTTTTTTGGACACTGATCATTAGCGTTTCGCTCGTTCACCATTCCTTCAAAGTATTAGAACGACACTTCGGTGCGATGAGAGGGTTGGGTGTTTTTAGTAACCTAAAAATGGGCAGCAAATTCAAAGCACCGAATCCTGGGCGGGTTAGCATTTCGGACGAGCTACTGAGAAGCGTAGTGACTACTAGATTCTCTAACTATCATTTCCTGCGTAGCCAAAAGGAGAAATTCAAAAGAAATACGAATGATATCGTTTCACCAAACGCGATCGCTATTGATGATGAGAGATTATTCGATGTAGAACACTACTCATTCCAAGCACGACTCGTTTTTATAAGAGAACGGTTTTCTATTTCTTCGATACCGCTACTTCTTTACTTGAAATTCCTCATCACTCAAAATTTGCCTAGGTACATTTTCGATTATGATCAGTGGCCAAAAACCGTTTATCCACTCCTGTAGCAACACCTAGTTTTGATCATTTTTCATCCAACAACTAAGTCGAAAAACTAAAAGCAGCATAACAATAGATTTGATTTGTATTGTTCTTTATTGTACTTTCTACATTTTCCAAAAATATCACTCGCAAAATAGATATTACTATCGAAGTTGAGCGAGGTACGAAAAACACGCAAAAAAGTTCAGCGACTCCTGTGTTTTGTAGTGATGTACAATATTGTTTTTACTTCAAGTAAAAAACAATATGGTACATTTCACTACAAAACAATGGGGTTGGTGAACTTTTTCCGCGTTTTTTTCGTACTTTGCTAGACTTTGTTAGTAATATCTTTTTGTGAATGATATTTTTGAAAAATGTTTAAAGTAAATATAGAAGAATAAAAAACAAAGCTATTAATATACTGCTTTTCAGTTTTTGACGTGGTTGTTGGGTGAAACACGATCAAAAAAATATGTTGACACAGGAGTGGATAAACGTTTTTTGGACACTGATCATTAGCGTTTCGCTCGTTCACCATTCCTTCAAAGTATTAGAACGACACTTCGGTGCGATGAGAGGGTTGGGTGTTTTTAGTTACCTAAAAATGCGCAGCAAATTCATAGCACCGAATCCTGGGCGGGTTAGCATTTCGGACGAGCTACTGAGAAGCGTAGTGACTACTAGATACTCTTTCTATCATTTCCTGCGTAGCCAAAAGGAGAAATTCAAAAGAAATACGAATGATATCGTTTCACCAAACGCGATCGCTATTGATGATGAGAGATTAATCGATGTAGAACACTACTCATTCCAAGCACGACACGTTTTTATAAGAAAACGGTTTTCTATTTCTTCGATACCGCTACTTCTTTACTTGAAATTCCTCATCATTCAAAATTTGCCTAGGTACATTTTCGATTATGATCAGTGGCCAAAAACCGTTTATCCACTCCTGTAGCAACACCTTGTTTTGATCATTTTTCATTCAACAACTAAGTCGAAAAACTAAAAGCAGCATGACAATAGCTTTGATTTGTATTGTTCTTTATTGTACTTTCTACATTTTCCAAAAATATCATTCGCAAAATAGATATTACTAACAAAGTTGAGCGAGGTACGAAAAACACGCAAAAAAGTTCAGCGACTCCTTTGTTTTGTAGCGATGTACTATATTGTTTTTACTTCAAGTCAAAACAGTATGGTACATTTCACTACAAAACCATAGGGGTTGGTGAACTTTTTCCGCGTTTTTTTCGTACTTTGCTAGACTTTGTTAGTAATATCTTTTTGTGAATGATATTTTTGAAAAATGTTTAAAGTAAATTTAGAAGAATAAAAAACAAAGCTATTAATATACTGCTTTTCAATTTTTTAACATGGTTGTTGGGTGAAACACGGTCAAAACGATGTGCTGACTCAGGAGTGGATAAACGTTTTTTGGACACTGATCATTAGCGTTTCGCTCGTTCACCATTCCTTTAAAGTATTAATACGACACTTCGGTGCGATGAGAGGGTTGGGTGTTTTTAGTTACCTAAAAATGCGCAGCAAATTCATAGCACCGAATCCTGGGCGGGTTAGCATTAAGGACGAGCTACTGAGAAGCGTAGTGACTACTAGATACTGTTTCTTTCATTTTCTGCGAAGCCAAAAGGAGAAATTCAAAAGAAATACGAATGATATCGTTTCACCAAACGCCATCGCAATTGTTGATGAGAGATTAATCGATGTAGAACACTACTCATTCCAAGCACGACTCGTTTTCATAAGAGAACGGTTTTCTATTTCCTGGAAACCGCTACTTCTTTACTTGAAATTTCTCATAATTCAAAATTTGCCTAGGTACATTTTCGATTATGATCAGTGGCCAAAAACCGTTTATCCACTCCTGTAGCAACACCTTGTTTTGATCATTTTTCATCCAACAACTAAGTCGAAAAACTAAAAGCAGCATAACAATAGCTTTGATTTGTATTCTTCTTTATTGTACTTTTTACATTTTCCAAAAATATCACTCGCAAAATAGATATTACTAACAAAGTTGAGCGAGGTACGAAAAACACGCAAAAAAGTTCATCGACTCCTGTGTTTTGTAGTGAAATGTACCAAATCGTTTTTACTTCAAGTCTATCAATTATCGTGTTTTTGTTCTCCTTCTTCAGAGTTCCACTATTCATTCTTCTCAAAC
>NC_064879.1:2730829-2738329 GCF_943734665.1 Anopheles aquasalis
CGCCGTGCCCTTACACAAACACACGCGCACGGGGCCGTATCCGAACACGCAGCGCTCGTGAGCGATCGAGTGAATGGTGAGACAACATCAAAACAAACCGTAGGAGTGAAAGAGATAGCATGTACTCGAAAGAAAAAAAATCGACTGCTTGACAAAATGTCTGTCAACAGGGTTGTTGCCGATACAAAGGGCTACTCGCGGTTCACTTTCTTTCCAAACACTATAGTGCTCACGATTCCAGATCATTCCAGAACACCCAGTTTACTAGGAAATGAAGATATATAATTTCTTTTGTAACTTTCAATGCTCAATATTGTACAAACGCAAAACGACAAGACTCGGTATTGAAGGGGAATGCGCGCGATCCTCGCACGCAGTGCCTTCGATTGCGGCGATGCTCAGCTGAGATAGAGTACAACCGTAGTACATTCTGCGCGACGCTCAGTCCTAGCATACTATCTATATGTGTAAATGTATATATATATATAATCAAGAAATGAATTCCATAGTACGTGTTCGTGAGGTGATGATTTACTGCAGCCACCGGCGAGGGGCTGGTCGAGCCGCCGGGTGTGCCGAAGCGACCCGCGGCGCTACACACCGCACTGCTGCTGTATGCCAGGGTGCGGCAAGTATAGTAACAGGAGCGTAAATACTCTGAATGCTCGTGTGTACGTAGTTAATAATGGCACGAATGGGGGTTAGGAGTAGTAGCTACGTAATTTTGAGAGATCCTGCTCGCCGCCTGCAACCGGCAGCTAACGAACGGTTAGTTAGTAAATCAATCGCGGTTATGATCGCTTGCGTTGATATGGCACCTGCACCATTCCCGGGCGGCCAGTGCATTTTTACGACTATACAACCGGTGATCCAGTTAAAGGTAAAACGAGCGTGTAAAAGGGAGGAAGGTGTGTACCTCTATGTACATGTAATATCGACTAGGATGATTATTGCCAACACTTGCCAGCTCGACCGCACGTCTGTGCGGTAAGCGCAACATTCGGCTGCTGGAAAACTCTTAGCGCTAGAACAAATTGCACGGCGCCACAGGCACGGCACGACACTACAGTGCTACGCAGGTAAAGGTTCGATGATTCGAGGGTTTGCTTGTTTTGCCACAAAAGACACAGGTGCGTGCTGTTTTTGGAACAACAGGAAAACAAAAATCCGGACAAAAGGGGAAGTTTAAACACACGCGCGTACACGGCGGCCCATTTGCACCGCAGTGTCGCAACCGGGAGAATATGATCGAATGATAGAAAAGAACAAGAAAACAGTGGAGCAGTAGTGCGCTGCTGCTGCTGCTGCTGCTGCTGCTGCTACTGCTACTGCATATCGCGGCCCTGCAGTTGAATGTTTGGCAAACCGGTGGCCACCGTTGCTGCCGGCACCATCGTCACGATCTGGTGGACGGTGGCGTCGATTGGCAGGCAGGCAGGGGGCGGAGGGGTTGGGTCGAGCACCGGAGTCACCAGGACGGTGGACTGGGGCTGCGGTTGCGCACGTCGTCAGGTCATGATGTTGCTACCGAAGTAGTTCAGGCTGAAGTCATCGAACAGCATATCGTTGTCCTGGTCGTTGGTCGACGGTATGTTGATACCGAGCTCGGCCGGATCCAGGGCCACCGAGCGCAGCCCACACTCCTGCACAATCTCCTCCTTCGGCACGGGATTCAGGTAATCGGCAATGTTGTACTCTAGAGAGAGAGAGAGAGCGAGAGAGAGAGAGGAAAAAGAGAAGAAAGCACATTAGTGACAGCGCACGGTGTACGAAGGGGCGGGGTGGCACTGCTACTACCTGAGTCCAACATTTCGTACGTCTGAATGGTTTGAATCGGGCGCACTATTTGGATCTCGGTACCGCGTCCCATCCCGTTCAGCGTCTCCTCGTCCAGATGTTTGATCTCCTCGGCCGTGGCCGTTATCTCGAACTGCGCATTGCTTATGATGTCCGCGTACAGCGTTTGCGTTGGATGATATGCGAGCTGTGGTAGCTGCTGCTGCTGCTGCTGCTGCGCTTGGTTCTGCTGCAGTGCATGAACCTGTAGACGATGCTGCTGTTGCTGCTGCTGTTCGGAAGTGGTTGGATTTACTATTTCTATCGTCTAAAAAAGCCGACAAACATGACAGAGAATCGTCAGGGAGCGGGTTGGCGGGAGGGACTAGCAAACAATCGAGCAAACTGTTGCGAACTTACCTGGCCGACCGGCGACTGCGTGGTCGGTGACTTCTGGGCGTACTGGGCGAGGCTAGCGGTCGCGGCGGCTACCTCGTCGTCCGCCATCGTCTCGGTGCCGGTGCCGGACTTGCGGACGCGTGCGTCCGCCTCCATCTGGAAGTACCACTGGAAGCGCTGCTTCTTCTGGGGACATGCAGAGCACAGACCCTGCGTATTAGTACTAAACCCTAGAGGGAACGCACCCCCCCGCCCCCCCGCGGCGGCTCCACTTACATGCTCCCACGCCAGCGAGTTTTCCTCCGAGTTGCGGCTCGAGATTGTCCACAGGTGGCCGGAACCGTGCGATGATTTGCGGCCCTTCCGGAAGTGCGGATTGATCGAGAGGTTGTGGCGGACCGAGTTCTTCCAGCGGTCATCGTGCGATTTGTAGTACGGGAAGTGCTCGCTGGCACAACGAAGAACACACGGGTGACGGACACGTGGTGACGGGTAAAGGTAAGGTGAGTGAAATCGCAGTCGAACAGGCATATTAACAGGGAAGCTTCCACACCGGACGCGCCATTTTGTAATTTCCTCTACAGCTCTACCCGTAAAGTCCACTAGTCCCCCCCTCTCTCTCTCGCATTCCTCCCTGCCACCCTCACCCTCTTCCACCATCACCATCACCACCCTTACAAGTTGAATGCCAACTCATGGTCCACATTTCCATTTCGATCGTTACGTTGCCCCCCCCCCCCCGGGCCCTCGAAAAAAGTTTTCCTTCACGGAAAGACGAGGGGAAAGGATAGAATGTCGAACGTCACGACACACACACACACACACTAACACACTCCCTGGTGTTTTGGTCCCCTGTTTTCTTCAACCGGCTGGCTCAAGGTGGCTCGGGGGCGAAACTGTCAACGCTGTTCGCCGCTGGCGCTCGCTGGCGGCCCTCCGGCTGACCCGTTCCTTCACATCCCGTACCAAAAGAAAAATGGTGAAATGAAGGACCGTCCACCCCCCCCCCCCCCCCGCTAAAGCGCGCTAGCTGTCCTTCAGAAACGACGAACGACCGACGAAACACGCCCGGCCACCATCGACCGGATCGGAGCGGTCTGTCTACGATGTCGAACCTGTTTCGGATGTCGAAATGTGTGCCCGCTCCTTTCTCATGCCCTCTACGCTTCCCGGCAGCGCGGCAGCGGGGCGGCCGCACTGCACAAGACATAAAGCGTCGAACCACGATAAAGATCTCGGAAGTGTGTGTTTTTTTTTTGTTTTCGTTGGAACGAGCGGGCGAGCGGGCGGGCGGTCTGGAAGCAGCACCCCCACAACACCACCACCACCACCAGTCACCAGGTTGTACGTCCCTGTATGTGTGCGTTTGTGGCAAAAGGGAAGCCTAACCTTCTTTTCAGGCCCATCGATTCCAAGAAGAATCGATTTTGGATCGGACCATTTTGCGACGCCATTTTGAGTGACATCTTGGACTCGACTCGCTGCGCGAGCTGAAGATTCACTGAGAAAGTGCCGCGTGTTGATAATGAACGGAACGGGGCTGCTAGTATCCGCAATACTTGGTTCGTCGTTCTCGATCGATTCTCTTAATCGATTTCCTTCCACTTTTGCTCTTCTTTCATTTGCCACATTTTGCTGCTGCGGCTGCTGCTGCTCAGGGCTGGCCATCGTGGACAGGTCGTTGCGCTGACACTCCACTCGGAATCCATTTTGAGTTTCAGCTTTGGGATGGGGATTTGTGCGTTCAGCATTCGGTGGTTTTGCGGTCGTCACCGGCCGTCGCCCTTCTGTTCCTTTCCCTCCTAGTGATGATTTAGGCCTCAAAGCGACACTGTATGCGTGTGTATGTGTGTGCGCGACTATCGGTGAATGGATGAGCTTGAAGCACGGAATTGCTTCGGAAACTAATGGTCCAGAGTCCGGTGAGCTCCTTAGCCGTCGTCGTCGTCGTGGTAGTGCCGTCGCTGCGGTACGCTGCGTGCCGGAGTCCATTTTCTTCGTTCGTTCGTTCGCTTTCGTCCGTCCCGTCCGAATCGGAGTACGAGATAGCGGCGACAGAACCCCCTGTTCGGGTGTGTGTGTTTTGTGGTGGGGTCCATAAATCTGCCACGCCTTCTCGCCACCCATCATCGCGGCGTTATGACGGATCCTGTGGTCCCTGGTGTGCCCTCTCCCCCTCCACACCGCCCAGTGCGACAAAGACTCAGTGCCCAGGCTGTCCCATAAATCATGGAATCAATCATGCAGTTCACCTCGACAGTAGCAGCAACAACGGGCAATAGGGAACAAGCTTGCACAGGATGGTGAATCCCCGCACCCAGGACGGGTATGACGTGGCACAAATGATGTCCCTTCGAGCGACGACGACGACGCGCGAGCGACGGAACTGCCAGCCGGACACACTGCCGGATCCCTTCCGTGCGCCTACGCAAACCATAGACGACAGCAGATCGCCGCAGTGCACTGCAGCGCATTAGCTACGAGAATCAAGAGCTTGCCTTGGGTGCCATGGACGCATTGTGCAGGAGTCGGGAATCGGTGCAGAGGCTCAACGGTGGCACTTACGACTGATTGACGCGTAAACGTAACGCTACCAGGCCAGTTTCCATCGACCGATGGCACTTTCCGCGCGCACAATGTAGGCAGCCTTCCGTGGAATGGGCTGCTCACGGTCTGCTCACGGTCCGTTTCGGTTGCCAATTTAGTGGCACCTGCCCAGATGACAGGACTACGGACGCGGGCGTGTGTGCGCGCATGATTGACATGAACATCCGTCACACGGCGAGCCGACAAGAAGCATATGCCTCCGGCTCCATCCGACCCTTCACCTTCGTGCGCTCGCTAGCGCACTAGATGGAAGTCAATCAACCGGAACCCATCGATTGCCTGCAATGGTAACGTCAAAGCGTCCCCCCGGGTGGTGCAGGACAATTCGTAGTAGCAATTCGCCTGTAATGGAGCACCTAGGGGCCCCTAGGGGTGGCAGGTGACTGTCGCAGGATTCTTTCTCGCTCTCTCTCTCTCTCACACACACCACACCAACGGCAGTCGGCATTCAAATTATTAGAAAATGCGATGAGAGATGAGAAGGGTTGGACGGGGCGGAGGGGGGTGGTGAACATCTATGTAAACGCTCGCAAGGGTGCACCGCAACCCCGACTATTCCCCTACGGTACAGGTAAGGGGTGGACTGGGCCTCCGGGTCACCGTCATCCGCAAGTTCGGATTCGAGACGGAGCAGCAGTAGCAGCAGCGGCAGGGGTTGCACCTGCCACCCACTGCACTGTCGCGTGTATCGCGCCCGAGCACGGCCGTAGATCGTAAACTCGCGCCGCATCCGGCCTTCCCCCCTGTGTCACCGAGCCCGGCGAACGAGTCCCGGAGGACTCTCTTCAGCTTCGTCGCGGGGATGATGATTTATTGTGAATGTATGGGCAGGGGTGCGGCACATGAATAAACATTGCCCTTTATTAGGGGGAAGGTCGCGGGGGGGGGGAGGAGGGGTGCGTAAGGAGAGCCACAGATTCCCGGGAGCCAGTGGCCCACGAGAAGCAATCATCGCCCGCTCCCCCAACCGGGCGCCTCCATCGCTTTTTTTTTGGGTCGATTATTTCACCACCACCACGCGGTGAATCCTGGCGGCCATTTTGTCTCACTCGGCCCGGTGGAAGGTGGGGGTGCGGGGAGGGGATTGCGTGCTAGCCAACCAACCAGCGCCGAACGAATGCTTTTGCGGCATCAGGATGTCACCCTCGTGCTGGCGACCTCGTAAAGCAAGTTGCATGATTAATGGTGCGGCTTCGGTTCCCATTTCGCTCTCCCTGCACCACCCCTCGTGTTACTCCCTCGAGTCGCTCGTCTACATATACACGCGCCGCGTGGTCAAGTTTGAGGGCCGGAGTTTGAGGTTTAGGGTAAACGACAATGTTGTCACATGCCGTCTCGGTTCCCGAAGATTGTGGTGGTGGTGGTGGTGGTGGTGGCGGAGGTAGTGGTTGGTGAAATTGAACTAAGGAAAGATTACGCTTCACCGTCAAACCACCGTCCTGGCATTCCATTCCATTTCCACCGGCCATTACTAGCCTGGGGCGGAACTGTCATAACCGAAGGAGAAGGCCACGCGGAAGGATGGCGTGTGCACCTGTTCACGATTGTGATTGATGTGACGGCGGTACATGGTACCGACTGGCACCGACGGTGGCCATCTGCGTGGGCTCACATACACACATATACACAAACACACGCGCACACTGCCCGGTATGGTCGCGCCAGCGTTGCCGTTGCGTTGATGCTAATGGGATCTACCAGTTTAGGGCGGGGTTGGGGTTGGCGTTGAATGGCACGAGGGAGAGGGTACACTGTAACTGAAGGGATTTCAGAGCTTTTCCGGCTCTCTCCCTCTCTCTCTCTCTCTCTCTTTCGCTCTCTTCTCTGTCTCTCGAAGCCCGCTGACCCCTCGAAGGACACGGAACAGAACTTACTCTGCAAGAACTGCACTGTAAGAACGGGGGATGGAATTTGCGGGGTGGGTGGGAGAGTTGGTTGAGGGAAATCAAAATGGATGACCTCCTGCTTGGTGAGCCGCTACATGGCCCATGCGCACTCGCTGTGCCCAGGGTCGCGTGAATGGGGTGGATGAACGAGGATGGACTTCCACCCTCCCCCCCATCAGCCGTTCTGTTTTTTTCCCCCTTCGAGATCACGCGACTGCGCATTAGTGGCGCACACATCAGCAGCACACAGAGAGTAGCTACTCCCTACCAGGTGGTGACCGAAGTCCGAAACCACTGTCCAACCCTTACTCACCCCCTTACACCCTGCTCCACCCCTGGCAACCCCTGGCACGACGCAAAGGATAAGCGAAGTGCTGGAGCTGGACACACCAGGAAGAGGTGTGACCAGCGTGACCAGGTGACCAACCAGGTGAGGGCACACTCCACACCTTCCACATCTGAACTGTAGCGCTCTAGACCAATCGCGGGACACTGGACGGGAACCCTTCCAAACGATCACTAACTGTCGCCAATAAAACGGCTAATGCGCATTTGACCACCTAGGGGAGCGGACAACACTAGACGAACACGACGCGGGACCACATGCCGTACGAGACTGAGGGGCCAGAGCGACCGGCGAGACGCACTGACACCGCGCCACCGGTGGAGCACGCCCAGCGGGGCTCGCCCGGGCCACTGGCATCAAGCGCACACACTGTTTATTGTTTGTAAATATTGTTGTTTGTACTCCGTCCCTGTACCGTCCCCTTCCGGCCCCTTCGCAGGAACGCAACACCAGGAACGCAACACCGTGCCGTGCCTGCTTCCAGGG
>NC_064879.1:2743329-2775829 GCF_943734665.1 Anopheles aquasalis
CGCGAAACGCGAGAACGATTGCCACGCATGAACGCAGATCCACGAAACGGGGGGGGGGGGGGGGGGACCCGCCAATCTGCACACACTCCACCCCCGCCGCGCCGCCGTCAGGAGCACCGGATATCGAAGCACGTGCACCGTGCACCGGATGACCTCGTGTGGTGAAGCGATCGGGTTATGGCCACTCGCGGCAGGCGAATTGATTTTCCACCTTCGCGCTCGGCTCTCTCTCGCTCTCTCTCTCGCTCTCTCTTGCTCGCGCGTTTTTCGATCCTTGTCACCGCAGGGAAAAAAAAGGGAAGCGATGATGAACGGCCCCCGGGGGGGGGGGCATCAGGAGCACCCTAAACCAACCCACCCGCTACCCCTTTAGTCCTCGTCACGGGAGAGGCCAACGGGCGCGGGGGGGGGGGGGGGGGGCGGTAACCAAGCCTAGGGTAGCCAGGGGCCCAGGTTACCGCAGAATCGGTTGCAATCGAAAATCAACAAACAACCACCACCAACGAACTGGAGGAGACCCGGTCGAGCTCTAGGTTTGGGACTACCACGCGCGCACGTGTGTATGTATTGCTTGGTGTATGGAATGGTTTATTGTAGTAGTAGCGGCAGCGGCAGTTTCCGGGCCGTTCTGTCGGGCACGTTAGTCGCCCGGGCGGGTCCAGTGGCTGTGCTGCTTCACCTTGGCGTACAGCAGCCGGCCGGGGCTGTTGGTGCTCTGTAGCTGCGAGGCACCGTGCAGGCGGAAGTCGGGCGTGAGCTCACCCAGCGCTACACCACACTCGAGCAGCAGATCGAGCGCCTCCAGGCTGCGGGGCGTCGGTCGCAGCAGATCGAAGTTGCCGAGGAACGCGATACCGATCGAGTTGGCGTTGTGGCCGCGCAGATGCGCCCCCACCCGGTGCCAGCCGATGCCCTCGAACACGTGGGCCGGTCCGATCAGAAAGCTGCGAAGGTGAGCAGCGAAGAAAAGAAAAGAAAAAAAAACAATTAGCGAAGCACTGCTGCGAAGCGCGCACGGTGCACGTCGTTTACACTCACTTGTAGCCGATGTCACTCCAGCCGTTTTGCTTCTGGTGGAAGGATTGCACCCCGAGCACCATCTCCTTGCAGCTGGCCACGTTCGTGCACCGGTCGCCCGTCGTATGGTGGATGATGACCTTCGGCACCGGCTTCAGCTGATACGTGACGTTCGTGGACCGCTCCGCACCCCACTGTGCCCGCCTGATAATCGTCGGACAGACAGACGATTGCTCATCCTCCTGGCCCCGTACGCCTGCCGGAAAAAAAAAAATCGGAATCGGATCACTACCACCGACAGAAAAAGAGAGAGAGAGAGAGAGAGAGAGAGAGAGAGAGAGCGAAGTGCTGCAACTGTTTACCTACCTGTACTACACACGATCATCATCATCATCATCATCAGTAGCAGCAACATGATTCGTCCCGGTGAACAAAAACACCACCGGAAAACACCAACAACAACAACAACAACAACAAGCGGATCTGTCCAACCCGATTCCGGTTCTTACACGGGGCTTATCA
Source organism: Anopheles aquasalis (assembly GCF_943734665.1). Taxonomy (NCBI): domain Eukaryota; kingdom Metazoa; phylum Arthropoda; class Insecta; order Diptera; family Culicidae; genus Anopheles; species Anopheles aquasalis. Next base: position 2,744,869 of record NC_064879.1, read on the forward strand.
GCCACCGAACCCGATTCTAAATGGCGTTCTAACTCACTACTCACTCAACTTTCAGACAATGCTGGCTTCTTCTCCGGGCCTCCGGGACGTGCGCGTCGTACGTCCGAACGTCGATTGGTGATCGCCCGATCGGGATGCCGCTCGCTGACCGCACCGCCGATCTGTCGTGATGTTTGTGCAAGTGCGAGTGCGGCTGTGTGCGTGGTTGAGAGTAGAACTTTGCTGGACTTTGCTTGCGAATAGCCTGCCACCTACGAGCTCGTTCTGGCACTGGGAATCCCCCCTTTCCATTGGGGATCATCGCTTGGGCGCTCTCTCTCTCTCTCTCGCTCTCGCGCGCTTCCTCTTGCTTTCTGCTTTTTTTGCACACTTGTGCACGGGGATCCTCCCGGGCATCGCAACAAACGGAAGTCGAACCGGTTCGGCCACCACCCCGATTTCGGGGTCAAGCGTCGTGGCCGGTTTGATCTCGGTACAGGAACGAGGAAGAACGAGCGAAAGGGAACAAAAGGCGAGCACCGCAGTTTTTGCGGCAGTGTAAGGGAAGTAACAGGCGTTGAGCGCTTGCCCCATTGACAGTAAGAATGTAATCGCGTAGAATCTGAGGTTCTAGCGTCTCCACGCTATGAGAATCTTGGCGCAGAAACTAGCCCGCTGGTGTGAAACCGATTGGAACCGCTAGAAAAAGTGACATTCTTCTCTAGGCGCTTGTAATGTGGCCGCAGTGTGACAAGAACAGGCGAGGCGAGAGGTAAGAGCAGTCGGTGCGCGCAACCCCGCTTAACTCATCTGCATCTAATCTCTCATTCTAGGTCGAGCTCCGAAGCAGATAACGCTCGATGACGCTATGGAACGCAAACACAGCACCGCTTCCCACACAAGGCACAATCACGCCACCAATCGCTCGATCATCCTCCCGAGGGAGCTTGGGAGGTGGATTGGAGGTGTTGCATAATGCTCTCTCTCTCTCTCTCTCTCTCTTTTACACACCACCATCTCACCCCGGGACAGAGCACTTTGCGTGATAAGCACCGCGGATCCCGCGCCTATCACGCAATATTGAGCAATCCCGTTGATCCGATTGCCGTCTCTTCGGACGATGCACAGCACCGTGTGGGCTGTGCTGCAGATCTGCGCGCTCGCACTGCACCCATGCTCACTCTCTCTCTCTCTCTCTCTGAGAACGCATTTTATGCTAAATCGTGCAGCGCGTGGTGGAAGCTCTCGGGATGCGCACGGTTTTTGCTGGTGCTGGCTCTGTTTACGGCTACGGCAAGCGCCGCGGCAATTGTGATTGTGCAACAGTCAGTGGTGGCTTGCACTGCGCCCCCCCGCCATTCACCCGGAAGTCATTGGTGTGAGATTCAAATTTCGGATTGCACCCTCGGTCTGCTGAAGACGCTCGCGTCAACATCAGCGCCAGCCATGCTGTTGGCTGGTGGTGGTGGTGGCGGTGACTTGCCCATTGTTTTTCAGCTATTTGCTCAACCAACCGCCCAGGCTGCGGTGATCATGACCAGGAGCGTGAAAATGCAAAAGTGCACCATGCGCTGGATGTAGATGCAGAAAATGGCACATATCACTAAACAAAGCACTGGCGGCGGTGGTGGTTGACCAAAAAGCAGGGGAGCGAGCGAGGGCACCCCATCTTCACCCCAGGCCGAGTGGCTGGCAGATTGCAGCAATCAGCGACCAGCCGACCAGCGAGCTTTGTTTGTTTTAGCCTGCAGCTAAAAGCGGGTAAAGCGGGGGTGAGTACCCACCCCCATCAACCCTCCCCCCCCCCCCCCCCCCCCCGGGGAGAGGGATGCAAATTGTCGATTTTAGAGTGTAAAACGTAAATTCCTAGCATAGTAATCGGCGGCCACTCTGCGAGACAGTGCGAGACAGTGGTGGTTGCTCTAGGGCGGGAGGTTGATGATGAGGAAGAAGGGTACAGGAGGAGGAGGAGGAGGAGGAGGAGGGTTGATGCACACGAGGCGCAACATGATTTGCAGCAATTGTTTTGCCACTCTCGCTCCCGCTCGCTCCGGCGCGCGCGAATGAGGAAAACAGCAAAGGAAAAGGCGATCCCGCCAACCCTTTCGCCCCCCTTTTGCCCGCACCCCCGTCCGCCGCTGCTCTGCACTGCTCTGCTTCTTGTGCTGTGTACACTCCCCCCGCCGGTGGGCCGCATGCTCTATAAAACGGTGTCCCTAGCGATGCATCGGAGCTTAGTGCAAGGTGAACAGTCCGCTGGCGCGTACATCACCCTCATCATCATCATCTCCAGCATCGCCCCAAAAAAAAACTGCCAACTACTGTGACTGTGTTTAGAGGGCGAACTGTGGCTTAGGTCCCGGAAAAAAGAGACACAGAGAGAGAGAGAGAGAACCAGACGCTGAGGCGCTGGTGTTTTTGGTTTTTTTCTTATTGTGAGCTTGTGTCTGTGCGTACGGTTTTTTTTTTTTTTGCAAGCGAAGGGTCCTTGCCCTTCAAGGTCCTTGAGGGCTTCAGGTCTAAGGGCCCGCCAGCCAGCCAGCCAGCTGGACACAACAATAGCAACCATCCATCTCGCAGAACCATGGCCCGGGGCGGTGATCCGGTGCGGTTAGTGCTAGTAGCGAGTGTCTTACTGCGGGTGAGTTGCTTTCCACGGGGGGTTCCAGCACACACACACACACACACACACACACACGCGCTCCCACCAATCAATCAATCAATCGAACAAATCGTCAATCGTCAAACAAAGCCCAGAGAGAGCGAGTGAGAACGTGTTTGATGGTGGTGCAATCCAACTAAGTGGAGTGGGAGGTGGCTTCAGGCTTCGACAAACCCCCCACCCACTGGGTGCACATGCGCACCACGTGCGCGGAACATAAGTCACACCCACCACAGCATCCGGAACACTCCAGGGAAACGAGATGTTGTTCCACCGGCTCGAGGACCCCAGTTAGCCAGTGCTCACACAGCTTCCCTTCTTCCTCCCCCTTCTCCGCCCATCCATTCGGCGGGTCCAGGTGATCGGTAACAGTGTGGCCCGACCGGAACCACCACTGCTCGGTGCGTCCGGTGCGGTCGTGTCCGCGAGCACGGGCGGACTCGGCGGACCCGGCTACAGCTATGGACCCCCACCGCCACCCTCCCCATCGATCACGGTCAACAGCTACGGATCGGCCACGTCCGAGTACGGACCACCGACGCAGGCGCCCATCATCCACAAGCACGTCTACGTGCACGTACCACCGCCGGAACCGGAATACCAGACCACCAGGTACGGGCCAATCCAGCGCTAGCTAGCCTATCTACACACCGGGTTGCACCAACTGCCCCAGGACCGGTCTGATTTCAATGTTGAATCCGATTTTGATTTTTCTTTTGGAGAATGAAGAATGTCATTTATTTATTGTTTTGATCCATTTACCGCCTTTATTAGGACACACGAGGAAGCGGCTGTTTTTCGGACAGTTTGCATGGTATTTGGCAACATTTCTGGCGGCAATTTCCACTCGGAAAATACAGGGTGCGCCATCAGGATATATGCTATTTTAAAGCTGAATAACTCACTGTCATTTTCCAGCCGATTTTAAAAAATAATCCAGTTTTATTTAGGTTATGCTATGCCATTTATTGTGCCATACTCAAAATATGATATCGATCAAATGACCGCCTTCATTCGCGCATTTTGTATGGTTTTGACAGCATTTAGGGAGTTTTTTTGGCAATTTCAGCCCTAATATTTGCTTTAAGCTTTTTCATAGTCTTCAATTTGTTTACAAAAACCTTATTTTCCAAACAGACCCACAGAAAAAAGCCCAGCGCCGTGATATGCGGCGAAGGAGGAAACCTGCCTGAAGTTTCCGAAACTGTCCTATTTATCAAAATCGGCTGAAAAATGACAGTGAGTTATTCAACTTTAAAATAGGATACATCCTGATGGCGCACTCTGTAGCGTTTAGGATAAAAAATCAATAATTACATCTCTAAAAACATGCATAATTTCAGAGGTTTAATATTTTAATTATCTGCCAACAGTGAGGAGAAAGGGGTAAAAGGGATGTATTTGGTGCGTAATAATTCGTTTACGATAAAACATACGGCTCGTCCGTCCTTATATATGTTAAAAAAAAACTCGTTTACGATTCCTTCACCCCCCACGTGTAGGATATTCATAGTTTTCAGGCACAGTTAAAGGGATATTTATCCATTTAAGATTTAGATATTGCTTTTTTTGTATTTACATTTGAACGATTATATTCAGAGTACAGTGCTTCACTTTCACTCGGCTGTAATTAATTGCGTGCGGAATTTAATTACCTTTAACTTCAATTACAAAAAAGCGAAAAAAATGTCGTAATTATTCAACATTTAAATAGGTCCTGTCACGATGGCGCACCCTGTACTACTACTACTAAAGCTTGGAACACTTTAAATTTGGCCGCATAAAACAGGACACAGCTCAGGCCAGAAATAAGCTAAACACATAGTAAAGGTGTCATTTTGTAGATATTTTATCTAGCTATGCTTAAAAAATTGCGATTCAATTATTGGGCCACGTTGCGTATTAATTTGCGCACTTTTGGTTTTATGCGTCACATCATTTTCTGCACGCTGGTGGAAGAAGTCTCATTCAGGCCATTTTTTGCCACTCTTTTTGTACATTACAGCTGGTTTTGTGTAATCCTTTTACACTGTTTCTTCAGTTTTTGTTTCATAATAGCCCCAAAATAATGGACAAAACTGTATGCAATTTGATGGATTGAAGGTTTTTTGGAAATGGAATCAATGCTGTTGTTTCGATGACTAACTTATGATCACTGTGCTGTAATGGCAGCTTGCCAAGTCGGGCCAGAACTTAACTGCACCTTAATGAGACTTGATAAAAGGTAGAATTGATTTTTTTCAGGCATTCTTCTTTGTAAAAAATGGCCGTTCATGGACCCTCCCGTCATGAACACCCTTGTTTTCAAACCACAACTGCAGTTGTCGCTTGCCAAATGAGCAGTTTACGGGCGATTTTATCTGCGTAAAGGAGCTAAAACCGTACATCGTACTTCCTCTACGATTGCTAAAGCCAAATTTGTCTGCTGGTTTTTGCCAAAATGCAGTTTTACGTGGGTTTTTACTCCAGTCAAATTTAGTTTTCGTAGTAAGTGTGCAGATTTCTTTTCACCCTTCGTGTTCCATCAGCGATAACTTTTGAAGGTATGGTTCGATTTTGGCAAATTTTTAATCACTAATAGAAAAGACGTTGACCTTTAAAAAAACTTCAACAGAGTAACAAAGCGACCACTAGGGGCGCTGCAGTGAGTAGAAGAGCGCGGCCAAATTTAAGGTGTTCCAAGCTTTACTACGACTAGTACCTACGCTTCGGGACGCGCACCCCTTAATGGCCGTCGTAAGATCATCTTCTTCATTGCTCCCGGCACATTCGATGATGGGCTCATCATCAACATGATCATCATTCGCAACTGCTCCAAAGGTCATATAGCTATGGTCCGGTTACGCCCGAACCGGATTGCTCACACACTGTTACGGAGCGAATGTCGTAAGTCGTAAGTCTCGTCTGCCGTCTCGGAGAGACCTGGTGGCAGCAGCGTGGGAACAGGTGGGGTACCAGATCCCAGGGACCAGACAGACGTTCAGACAGGTCAGAGGGCACTCTTAACCTCTTCCCCGTTTTCCAGTATCACACAACACAATGATGATGGTCCATGGTCCACGGCGTTGATTAAGTGTACTCCGTGGCCGTGGAGAGAGAGAGAGCCAATAAATGCCTGGAGGGTTTGCCTGGGTGTGCCAAGATACCGAGGTTAAAAAAGGGGGAAGAGAGAGGAGAGAATGCAGGAGAGGACTCCGCTTGACAGCTCGTTGCGTAACGCCGTTTTGCACCAAAGGAGGATTGGGACCGAAACTTTCCGTCGATCGGTCGTCTTTGCCCACCCCGAGGACTCACGTCTGTCACTCCGCTTTCTCCTTCACACTCGCACACCGACAGGAAACCGATAGTGGTGCCGCCACCGCAGAAACACTACAAGATCGTGTTCATCAAGGCACCGTCACCGCCGACGGCCGCCCCACCCATCCTGCCACCGTTGCAGCAGAACGAGGAGAAGACGCTGGTGTACGTGCTGGTGAAGAAACAGGACGAACCGGAAGAGATCGTGGTACCAACGCTCGCACCGACGCCACCCTCCAAGCCGGAAGTTTACTTCATCCGCTACAAAACTCAGGCAAGCGCCTCCACCTCTTCCTCCACTTCCTCCACCCCTTCGGTGCGCTGATTGACTGGTGCTGATGATTTTGGTGTTCCTCCCGCAGCGCTCATCGCCATCGTCATCGGCCGAGCAGGGGAGTAACGGCGGTGGACCATATCCGGTGGAGAGCGAGCGCGGCCCAACGCCCTCGACCGAGTACGGTGCACCGCCTAGCCTACCGAGCCAAAGCCCCAGCAACAGCTACGGTGTACCGCTATAGGTACGTCCTGAGCGAGCGACTCTTCCGCCAGTACCTTCGCCTTTACCAGCTACCGGAACCACCACCCCCCACCCGCCCCCTCCTAGACGGCCAGCGGTGACCAGCGCCTCGCGGTGATCGCGGCGCTCTTCTTTCATGAGATTTATGCGACCGCCATCAGACAATGCGACGAATTGGCAGCAAATTTTGTAACTTTTGTTGCAAGTTTGTTTTGTTTGTTTTTTTTTTTCTTTTTTCTTTTTTATTTATCTCTATATCTCTCTCTCTTTATCTCTCAGTTGAGCTGAGCGTGGGATTGCATTCGTTTGATATCCTTAAAAGTATTAAGAAGAATCATAATAAAAAAAAACAAAAAAAAAAGTAACGAAAAGAAAAGTGCAAGTGAAATGCACCAACAGGGAAGGGGCTGGCACACAAGAAGGAAGCAAAGAACGAAAGCTGGATGTTTGTATGGGGCGTAGTAGTTATGTGCACTAGAGGAAGGAAGGCGATAAATAACTTAAATCCGATTCGATCGACCCCCGGGTTGTAGTGAGCGAAGAGCTACTGCTGCTGCTGCTGCTGCTTACATGTCTATCATTTGTCACCGTTACGTTTTATGTTTTTTTTTTGTTTCTTGTTTCTTTTTTCAATCCTTTTTCTATCTTTTTCGCTTCTTTCGTTCCTCCTATTCGATTCTCTTCTTCTTTCTCTTCTTTTTCTGCGATTCTTTTCTCTTTCTCTCTCTCTCTCTCTCTTTCTCTCAAAGAGAGCGTGAATTGTGGCAAAAATTGGGCTAGTAGTAGTAGTAGTAGTAGTGGACACCCACAGGATACGGCGGCGGTGCTGTTGCTGCCGTCGAGGGGTGCTCGCTGCCACGCTTAGTGGTAGCCTCCATGGCTGCCACCACCGGGAGCACCGTAGGTGTTGGCTGGAGAATCTGTGGAGAGCAGAGAGAAAAGAGATGCAGAACGGTGACGCTTAGTGTGAGCTCAGACAGTCAGTGTGGAACGTATAGAAAGGGGTCAGCCGGAACAGACTGGAAAGCGTAAACAAAGCCAAGCAAGCTCCAAGCCGGCTGTGGCCTTATGGCAGCTCTGGCAAAAGTGTGAAGCCAAACCAAAAGAAGAAGAAGAAGAAGAAGAAGAAGAAGAAGAGAGATTGCGGTCCCCCCCCCCCCCCCCGAAAAGGCCACCGAAAAAAAGTGAAACCATCATCGACGTCGTCCATCTCGCGGAAGTATTTACAATCCCCTTCCCCGAAAGGGCAAGGGTGTGGCAGGGTCCAGGGACGGTCCAGATATGCAAATTGCTCGTTAACAACAACACCGACCACCGGCGGCCGGGCGGGGAAAGAAGAGAAAATCGGAAATCGGCCCATGATCGATCTGGTCTCATCAATAATTCATAACCTTTTTCTCCAACCCCTTTCCACCCTCAACCTCCCTTCTGGGGGTATGTCAATAGTGACCAGGTGTCCGGACCGGCTTGAACAAACAAAGGGGTCCGTGGCCACAGGTCAAGATCCTAAAACGGGGGTACCCCGGGGGGGGGGCTGCAAAAGCGAAACTGAAAGCAGCGCGGAGGGGTGGAGTGTAGTGGGGGATGCTTGAACAAGGGAAAAGAGAAGAGACAACAAACAAATCATATCGACGACGACGACGACGACAAGCCGTCAGGACCGCTAGGTTCCGACGTGTCCGATGAGTGAAAGTTGTGTTGCCGGTGCCGAGATGAAGAATTCCATCCACCGCCTCCACCAACACCAAACACGCAACACACGGGCTGTGCGGCTGGGTTTTGTCTTTTCTTTTCTCTCTCTCTCTCTGGTGTATGTGTGCCGCTGTGAATGTTGTGTCACTCTGGAGCGCATTCTGAGCTCGATTCTTCTCCGCTTCCAAGCTCATCAAACTCCCTGGGAGGTGATGGTGCGCGTGGCCAGTTCATTAGAACCGGTTACCCGGTACAACCGCACACCGTGTAGCGTCGTAAAAAAGAAAACAACATAAAATCCCGAAATTCGAAACCCTTTTCGAACGAAGAGCCGTTACGTTGCGGGAGATCATTGGGATCGTAAAAGTTCTCACTTTTCTCTTCCTTCTCCTTCTTCTTCTGCTGCTGCGTCTTCTTGGCCCTCCTGCTGCTTCTAGAACACACCGTGGGATCAAATCACTTTCTTCGCTCCGCTTGCAGGCAACGAAAACGAAAGCGGAAAATGCGGCCCGGACCCAGAACCAGGCTCTCCCTCTCTTTCTCTCTCTCTTTCTCTCGCTGTGGGTGTGTGCGAGTTGCGTTTCTTCTGCAGCACAGGCCATTGAACTCTTGTCCAGCTTCTAGCGCACAAAGAGGCGATTTCCCGTGAGCGTCAACAAGTGTTCTGGGGTAATAAAAAACAAAAAACAAAACAAAAGGCCCTCCAACACTACTTACGGGCATGTCCGGAGGAGGCACCGGCCGACGCAGACGACGAGGCAACACCGCTCGAGGACAGCAGACCGAGCCCACCGGCGGCAGCGCCCGCACCGGCCACAGCGCTAGCACCGGCGTTAGCGAACGCCGCAGCATTACCACCCTCGCTGTTCGTCTTGTACTTGATGAAGTACACCTCGGGCTTGCTCGGCTTGGCGATGGCCGGCGATGGGAGCGTAATGTCACCGAGCTGCTCCGGTTTCTTCACCAGCACGTACACGATCGTCTTCTCCTCGGTCTGCGACTGGGCCAGGGCGAGCTGGGCGGCCTGCGACGGCACGGACGGTGTCTTGATGAAGATGATCTTGTAGTGCTTCTGGCGGAGGGCCGGTGCGCTGATCGTCTGCTGGAAGCTCAGCTCCGGCTCCGGCGGTGGCACGTGCACGTAGATGTGCTTCTGCACGATCTGCTGGGTGGGGGCGGCTGTGGCACGCGGCGACAGAAAACAGGGAGAGTTATGAATCGAACTTTCATTGTGGCGCGCTCGCGGCGACAAAACTTACCAGCGAACGCGCTGGACTGAGCGTTTGCGTTGGCACCGGCGAAAGACCCACCGAACGATTGCGTGTTGGCGGCAGCGCCCGAGAAGCTCGACGAGACACCACCGAGCGCCAGCGAGTCGAAAGCGGTGGCGGCACTGCCGGCCGATGCGGTCGCAGCCGTGCCCGAGAACTGGTTGATCGAACCGAACGCCGGCTGCTGGTAGCTGTAGCCAGCGTGGCCACCGGCGTGGCCGCCACCGTGACCACCGGCGTGCCCGTGGCCACCACCGTGCTGCTGGTAGTGGTAGCCACCGACCGGTGGTTCTGGGCGGGCCGCTACCATCGCCACGCAGGCCAAGATCTGATCACGCGGGGCGTGGGCACGAGGGTGAGCAGGGAGATGGCATGGGAAAATGAGAAGAACAAAAACGCAGTCGAGTGGTTACTAGCGAGTTACGGAAAGGGTCGCGCCGATCCGATCCGGCCGGTGTGTGTTTCAGTGTTTGTGTCGTATGAGCCGAAAAAAGTGAGTTGATTGATGATTTGCTCGTGCTGGTGCTGCTGCTGCTGCTGCAGGTACTACTTCCATTGTTATTGTTTTGAGTGCATCTCACTGACAGCTGCTGCGCTCGCTCCAAAACACACAAACACGCATTCTCGGTGCTAATCCTTTCCAAGTTTGTTTGTTTTTTTTTACACCATACACACAAAACACCTACGCACACACTTGCATCGCACTGTTCACTTACCACTAGAACATTCATGGTTGTTGGTCGAGCTGCGTTAAGCTAAGGGATGGGCTAAGCTGGAGCTGTTGGTTGAAGTTGACCAGGACACGTACAGCACACCCACACACACGCAGACGCACACGTTATGCACTCAAATCGGGTGGGACACACACTCGGCTATACACACTAAACAGCGTGGGACAGTGGTTTGCTAGCGCGCTGCAGCTGTTCAGCTTGATTCAGCTGCTCGATTGTCTGTGATGATGAGACATTGTGCGGACCCGGCTTAAATATAGTCATCCTGCCCCCCAAACCGGGGCGGGGGCAGACCTGGTCGATACCGACCAGGCCTCGTCTCCCGCTTCTCCGTCCTTCTCATCCTCCCGCTCTTTTTTTTTTTTCTTTGGGCCCTCTTCGTCGCGAACAAAAGAAGCTCGGCCAGCCAGCCAGCCAGCCAGCCAGCCAGCCAGCCCGAAACACCCGAAACCCTGCTCCCCTGAGCCGCAACCGACGGAATCGGAGGGAGTTAACGGGGGTTGCCCACCCCTCAGCAAGGGAAGGGAAGGGTGTGGAGCTTTTTATCTTCGATGGGTTTTTTTTGTTGTTGTCGTCCTCGTCGTCGTCGTCGTCGTCGTCGTCGCCATTGACGTGCTACGAGAGGGAGAGAAGGAGGCTTATGGCCGCTGTCCTCTCCACGCACTCGATCATTCGAGGATCCGAAATTCGAAGGAGTGCGGTGCTGCGCGGGGGAAGACGCATCAGAGTCGGGGGTTGTAGGGTGTTGTACAATCATAAGCACCATGGCATGGCATGCCACGCGCAGCACTCCCGGTCCGGGTCCGGGTCCGATCGGATCCGATCCGATCCGAAACCGCGACGGCGCGACCTTTCGGTGCAGCCGAGGAGAAAGAAAGAGATGAAGAAGCAGTGAGCAACGGTGAGAGAGAGAGAGAGAGAGAGAGAGAGAGAGCGTAAGAGAAAGGGGTGCACGGGAGAGGAAACGAAACCCCATGGACCCGGCACACCGCGGTAGGTCAGGATGGAGACCTCCACGACACACTCACACGCGCGTTCACGGGGGGTGGGGCAGGGGGGGGAGGACCCCGGGCGACCCCGAGGGATGCCACGAGGGAGTGAGCGAGTCAGTGAAAGTGAAAACCGAGAGCGAGAGTGAGTGAGTTATCAAATCGAGCACGCCAGGGTCCGAGCGTTGAGTCGCCGTCGTCGTCGTCGCCGCCATATGCGATAAGATGCGATACAGACACATACACACAGGGGCACACCAGCATCCCATCTTCAGCAGTCGGGGAACTGGGCTGGTGACCACACCTTGGCAACCACGCCATGAAACCGATCAACCAGCAACCCGAGGGTTCAATACTTACGGGGCCCAAGGCAGAGACAGAGAGAGAGAGAGAGCGAGCGAGCGAGTGAGAACCAGGGGTCCCCTGGGAAACGATTCAAACTCGATTCACCCGGCGTCTGTCGTTTTGTTTTTTTTTTTTTTTGTTTTTTGTTTGGGGTGGTTCATTGGGGAGAAGAAAAAGAAATCCCGTCCGCCCGGCAGATTCCGGCCGAAAAGCGAAAGCCCGGACACGCACGGCACCGAAGGCTCCGGTTCCGCGAGCGAACGAGCATCCCTGTTTTTTTTGTTTTTTGTTTCTTATCCCATCGCCCTTTTGTTTGTTCCTTTGTTTTTTTTTTGTTTTCGCCTCACTCGAGCGTCCCAAGTGCGTGCGTAAGCCCTCAAGCGCCGGACATTCTTCTTGTCACGTGATATGGGATGAGGTGGAATTGCGGAAACGGAGCGAATATAGGGCTCGCTGCCTGTGGCCACGCCATTCTCCTTTGGGGTGGCGGGGGCTATGAGACTATCGTGGTCGTAAAGGTCATAGAAAAGCACCAACACTGCTGCTCCAGATTAGTTTAAGCAGTGTTTAGCGCTGGGTGATGTTCTTTTTTTTTTATTTCTGTTGTACATCTCAACACTCGGTGCAGATCATTCATTAGAAACATTTCTCATTCGGATCATGAGCCAGGAAATGCCCTTTTGTTATCGCACTCTGGTCACTTCAGATAATTCAGAAACAAAGAGACATAGAGAGAGAGAGAGAGAGAGAGAGAGAGAGAGAAATGAGTGTGAAATGAGCAATTCGATTCGCTAATCGCCCACGGAGCGCCACGATCAGAATCGAGCGTTCCCTACGTCCCTATTGTTTAATGGCTGGGCCGGGGCCCTCGCTTGGCTAGGTCACACCGGGCAGCCACTTTCATCGGCCGTCGGTGACATTTTCACTTCGAGCGCATCCCCTCATCCCCGTCGCTCATGCGTACCGTGCCGTGCGAGATCTGTTTGAATTGTTTGACAAATTAGCATTTTCTTCATCATCTGTTTCATCCGTCCGATGTCCGATGCCGTTTCACTTTTCCGTTCGGAGCTCTTCCTTCGATTCCTTCTCCCGTTTGCCGTTTGCCGTTTGTTTGTTTGTTTGTTTGGTGATGGAGGCGGGGCAGTGGTGGTGGTGATGATGATGGTCCGCCTGATTGCCTGATGGTCAGCGAGGATCCGCGCCGTTATCTGATGCTTTCTTCCGCATTCTTCTACTATCTCTTTCTTTCTTTCGCTCTCTCTCTCGCTCTCTGCCGCTGCCGCTTCACCACCTACTTCTCCACAGCCCGCTGGAGGCTATTTTTGATGCGATTTGTTTGCTTCGGCGACTCTTCTCGAACCTCGAAACAAAACCCACCTGGAACCGTCGGCGATCGGTGGTGGTGGCGCGCACACGCGCACGTTCGGAAGCTCGCCAAGTAGTGGCAAAGTTTATCCGGGTTGGATAACGGACCAAACGGTCCGGGACGTTGGTGGCGTGGCACTCCCGAACTAATCCGCTTGTGTCTGGGGGTGTCTGGTGTGGTCGGCGCGCCGGCCCTACTGTCCACGCAAACCGTCAGTTCGTCAATAATCGTAACACTTTCGATTTCGATTTTTTTTTTCTCCCGAATTCCACGCGTCCGGCGATTCGAAGACCGGATCTCGGGGACCCAGATCGCTTCTGTTGGCATTCAAATTTTTTGGAAATCTCTTCCGGGTGTCGAGCGACTGTCCGGCGAAGCTCCGGCTCCCAAATAATCGCCGGAGCGTGCGGAGCGCTAACCAGCGCCTGGGCTGTGCCCTTTTCTGGCGAGACGCGTCACGCGAGCGCAGCTGTTGCCGGTCGCTCGTTCAAACCGCTCAACTTCACTCCAGCGAGAAGCAAGTAAACAACGGCTAAATTAGAGGCGTAACGGCTAAATTAGAGACGACGGCAGGTCAAACACGGGCCCCGGAAGGTCAGGTGTTCGCGTACACACCTGACCCCAATTACGCCGCCATTGAAGACGAGCTGACCGGTCGATGATGACATAAAATCGCGTGCAGGGATTGATGGTGGTACGCCACATACGCCAAATTCCTTTCCAATTTTGCCTTGGAGGCCGTAAGGACGCCCCTGGAGCTGGACGTGGATCTCGTCTCCTCTTGCCGCAGAGGACCGCTGACAAACGTTATGACACCGCTTGTTGCCGCTCAAGCCGCGCTACGTTAGACTCAGACAGACCTTCCGAGGCCGTACGTACTTGGACCCGAGGCCGGGCCACGAGCATCGCGAAGGAGAAATGCAAACGGCATAAGAGGATGACGATGATGATGATGATGGGCCCGGGGAAACGGAGTAGATAAAACCGAGGCACCGAGGGCGCGGTCCCGCGTCAGCGTCACGCGACGAAAGTCTGTCAACTCGACTGCTGGAGCCATCTTGGCGTGTCGGCTGCGTGTTTGAGCATCTTGAGGCACTTAGGCCCCCGGATGGGGTGTCCCGAAAAATGAAGCGGATGGTGGTACGGTTCGGTTGCGTAATCAAATCCCGGTGGGCTCTTAATTGCTGTGAAGGAGCAGCAATAAAGAGCAGAGGGCGCGCGCGAGAGAGAGAGAAAGAGAGAGAGAGAGCACTTGGAAGCGTTGGAACACTAGAGCCCTCATAAACGATGGTGCTGCTGCTGCTCCTGATGATGATGATAATGATGATAATGATGATGATGATGATGATGATGATGGAGATGCTCTCCACGTGGCCACGCGCGCCCACTCGTCCCTCTTCGACGTGCGCTCGAGACCGGCCCGAGACGAGAGCGTTGTGAGGACCTTATGATTCCCTTTTGGGGCGACGTCGTTCACGCGCGTCGTTATCTAAGCGCGGTTCTTACTTCCTCCATCCCCCCAAAAAGGGTGGACGGGGAAGGGTGGAACGAAGTTAAAACGCGGAAGTACAGGGTGTACCATAAAAAGATGAGAATGTTTTCCATTGCTCTGGTTTGAATTTGTTTTCAACACCAGTATGGCATTATGTGGTATTGGTGTATTTGTGAGACTCATATCTATCAAATGATGTATAAAAAGTACTCGTGAAAAAGATGTCTGTTCGGAAAAATGTACTCAAAGGCGACAGTGTTGAGTTTGCTTCGCACGCAAGAAAAATCTCTTAAAAATAACAGAGGTTCTCGGACGCAATCTTGACATTGTTTACAGGATTGAACATTCTATTCATGAAGGACCAAGGCCTAGGAAACACGGTAGTGGTCGGCAGCGATCTAAGCGCACTGAAAAAGTGGTAAGATCGGTCAGAGCAAAACTTAGTAGAGTCCAGTGCGATCCATACGAAAGCTTGCAAAAGAGACGAATATCTCAAGATGCTCCATGCATCGGTTGGCCAAATATGGCCTAAAAGCATCCTCTAAAGCTAGGGTGAAGCGTAATTTAATAGTTGAAAGGATAAAACATCTTTTCAAAGAGCGATCGATGCATTTCTTGACAGTTTTGAAGACGAAGAAAGTGGTCGTCGTGTGCTCTGATGAGAATCTTTTCGCGATTGAACCAGCAAGGAATTCCTGCACGAATAGGCTCATATCGCTCCTAAAATCTAAGAATGATTCAGAGAACATAAAATTCAAGTCCATCTTTCGATATCTCTGCTGGAATAATGATGTTTGGAGCAGTTGCCTCTAATGGTTTGAAAATGCCTCCAGTTTCCATAAAATCCCATATTAAAATGAACACTGATGTGTATATCTTTTTTTTTTAAGAAACACGTTTTATTATGGGTTAAAGCAAACTTCGACACTCCAGAAAATGTTGAGCTTCAGCCAGATAGAGGCCCCTGCCATACGTCTAAACGAACTCTCAAACATGGTTGAAGGGGAGCATGAATTTTTGATGGAAAGATTTATGCCCTGCAAGCGGTCCTGAATTAATTCCATTGCGCTATTCAATATGGGTTTTTGTTCGGCCAAATACCTGTGAATCATCACACCATACGGCTGGCTTGCTGAAATCTGGACTTCTAAGTTGGATACCTATTACACCAAGGGTGTTCTCGAATTCGTAGCCGCATGGAGAAATTAATTGAGAACGCAGGCCAACAAATGCACTTATTTTGTTTGTTTTTGGTAAACAATGAAATATAGAGCCAATTTAATTTTTTTGGAAACAGTAGAATAGCTACAAAAATGCCTTGAAACTTCGATAAAGGATTTTCTCATTGTTTTTTTAAGGTACATCCTGTAAGGTCCATTTTGTTTTTTTTTTTTTTAAACGTAAACGCGACTTTTGCCAGCTAATGGCAAAAGATCACCCGGCCGAGGAGGAAGAGCAGTTTGGGATGGGGGTAGTCCCTGCACCCTCCAGCCATCTAAAACACCCTCGTTTTTCCCGCAAAATATCTCCTCTGCGAGCGCGCGGCGGACCGCTTGATTGCCCATATCTCACACAAAATCGGGCTCAACGGTGCTCCGCGACCGTGCGAAAAGTCCAGTCAACCCCAAGCACCGCGCCGCTTGACACACATCGCGCGGTCCGCGGCGCGAGCTTGACGAGCGAGTGAAGACGACCTATGGTTTCCCCGCGTGGCCCCGCCACATCTTAACGACACTTTCGCTTTTTGCGCTGCTGCCTCCCCCGTTGTGCCCAACCACCCGCTTCAACCCCCCCCCCCCCCCCCCAGCTTCCCTTGCTCACACACCGTGAAATTTCTTTCTCTCTCGCTCTCGGTCTCTCTCTCGCTCTCGGTCTCTCTCTCTCTCTCACTCTGTTAAAAGCGTTCAGGACGAGCAGACACGCGCGTCGCGTGCAACCGAGCGCGTGGTGACGCTTTCCAAACAAATGTTGAACCAAACCCCCGCATCTATAGACCCCTCTCCCCGTCTCGCGATGTCATCTTTACCGATCATTATCATCAGGCAGCAGCAGCATTTGGTCAAGCAAATCCTGTGGTGGTAGGGGGGGGGGGGGGGGGGGGAGGGGGTGTATTCGAAGTGTTTTTCGAATTTTAGAAATTCGCCAACCGGCCTACCACTTGCGGGCCGGTGCCGCATCCTTTTCCAGCGCGGCATCCGCCCGTCGGACCCGTGAAACGCCCAACGCCGCCTCCTTCCAGGCGCAACGCTTTCTTTCTTTTGTTTCACCATCTTCTTTGCTTTTTTTTTTTTGTTTTTGGCGGGGGATTTTGCGCACCTCGCCTGCCACGCGCGCGCGCGGATTCGGCGGCGATTTCTCCAAACCTGCTTCTCAGCCTCGCCACCCATTTGATGCGGTAACTCATCGCATCGCCCAGGATGTTTGCGCTGGCGATATGGCACCAGGAAGATGGCGTGGGCTACCATCCGCCCCTCTTCTCCGCCCACCTTTTCCTCCTTTTCTTTCTGTCCGGTTAGGGTGTTATCCGTTCGCGTTTCTAATCCATAATGCCGATCGATCCGTTGGTGGAAAATCGGAGCGAGTGCGTCCACTGACCGCAATCCGTCGAGCAGCAGCAGCAGCAGCAGCAGGATCGTATCGGTCGCATTGCGTAATCGGACCTCACCGAAGATGTGAACCAGATTAGCGCTCCCAGATAGCGCATCACCAAATGGGGTTGGAGGGGATGAAGGGGGTGGTGCGAAAGAGAGTTGTCTTATATCATCCTGCTGTCTGCTGCTGCCGAGTGGCGGTGCTAAATGGTGCTACTAATTAATGATGCCACCAAAGGGGGATGGCGGGGGGTGGAAGGGTATAAGGGATGGACACGATGAGACACGACGCGGCATGCGCAGCTTTTCACCGAAAATCGCTCTCACAATCAACCTCAACTCGCCTTCTACGGCACACGATGTGGGGGGCGATGGGGGTGGGCGGGAGGGGGTTGTCGCAAAGTTTCACAACCATCGACCACCACCGGCCGATCGATCGAGAAGGGGGCTCGGGAGCCACCGGTCAATGGCCGCCAAGGCAATCAGGCCTCGGATCGCGCGACATCCTAAATGTCAAACGCACCCCATACCCTCCCCCAGCAAATGTTAGCCAACCACCGATAGGGGGGGGGGGGTGCCAGGGAGGAGAAAGAAGGGAGACCGCACTATTGTGGAGTGGCCAGGAAGCGTCGCTCGTTCACCTACTTGTCATTGCGTGAGCGCGCGCGTGCGCGCGCCCGCCCATCGCACGCTAAATGTCATCTCTTCCCACTGTCCAATGTCCGCTGCTAATGGACGACGACAACGAACGGCCTGGGGGGGGGGGGGAAGCTAATGAAGTCATCGTCGACGATCAGTGACGGAAGGTCAAAAGGTCGATTACGCAAGGCTCCAAGGGCCACAGTGATCGCCTGCTGGAACTGCATCAGCACTTGCTCTAGGGTCCTGATAGATACAGCTTGATTGTGTTTATTGTTGTTGTTGTAGAGTAGCTTCAGCAATCCGGCACATCACCGGTACGTCGGCAGATCGTGTACGGCTTGGCCGTGGTTTCGGTGCGGCCGCCACGAGCCGGCGCCGATACCGCTGCCAGGCCCGGTCCCGCTGGAACTGCTCGAACAGGGCGTCACGGTTCGGGATCGCACCGTCCAGGTACATCCGGAGCCGGCACCAGGTGTTGCCGATGTTTTGGCGCTTCAGCAACAGCCAGCAGCGGGGTATCAGCAGGCACTGGGTCCGTGTACGGGCCACGATCGTCCGGTCCGGGTGCCGCTCGCCGAGCCCAAACACTGCCCCGACACGGAGCGTCCCAACGTCTAGCAGGGCCGGCACCACCTGCTGCTCCGGTGGTGGTGTCTGGGGAAGGGAGTGAGAGAGAGAGTGAATGAGAATTAGAGGATTCTTTTCTAACTAATCGGACCATTTACTGAACCGTATGGTGAAGACAAAGGAGATAAATGATGTTAAGGTATTCGATGTTTTTCAACCTCATTGATTTGTTTTTTTACATTTTTCCATTACCAGACCTAATCCTGGCACCTTTTACCGAAAGACAACCGAATTTCATTCAGCTCATTACCTTTATTTGGAGATTGCCCCTTCACAATTTAGGGGG
The DNA here is from genome assembly GCF_943734665.1 of Anopheles aquasalis. Lineage (NCBI taxonomy): Eukaryota > Metazoa > Arthropoda > Insecta > Diptera > Culicidae > Anopheles > Anopheles aquasalis. The sequence continues at coordinate 2,763,356 of NC_064879.1, forward strand.
GGCCTTCGGTATTTAATTTTGTTTTGTGACACATGTTTTTAACATTTTTCCCTGAAAGCTGATCCTTTCAAGAGTATTGTGTAAAAGTTTTGGATCAATCGAGGAAAAACTGACAAAGATACAGATTTTTGAAAATCCGCATTTCATACAAGGCTTCATGCTCATCGTGCCGTAAATACTATTGGGCCGATCGATTTGAAATTTTTATCTCATAATCTGTACACTTTTTCCAGGTAGGCCCGTTGAGATTTAATTAAAATTGATGATACTTTTTTTTAAACAAATCTGTATAGTTCGTTTTTTATGGCAGAATCACAAAAAGCATCACTTTTTCAATTTCAACAATCTGCCAAAAATCGAAAAATAGGAAATTCAACAAAAACTCTCCTGGGCTACCTAGATAAACTTATAATCATTCTAACGAATATCGATTTGTATTTTTCTGATGACCCATCACGCAGCAACGATGGGCACCAGAAAAAGTATCTTTTCGAAGACGCGACTGCCTAAATTTGATGGCATGGATTCATTTTTCAATGAAGGTTGCTCAAAACAATACCAAATATTCTTCAAAAGTTGTAGATTATTATGTCATGTACTTGAAAAAATACAATTGAATGGTTACGTCACAACACATCGTTAAAAACGGGCCTTTTTTTGGGCCCGAATATACCGAAGTCCACGAAGTGAAAAAAAATCAACTAAAATATCGAAAAACGACAAAATTGGCCTATTTTTCTCGATGAAAATGCACCGCCACCGCGCGGAATATCGACCAAGGACACGGTAAAAGCCACAATTGGTAACAATTACCACTTGCGGCTCACTCACCAGACTTGACTCTATCAGATGAACATTCATTTGCATCGCTGGAATAGGTAATGGTTGAGCCGCGCTTCCTTTTGTTCGGAAATTTGGAAAAACGGAAGGGGTTTTGAAAAAAGGGTACAGATTGGTGGGTTTTTTAGATTAGGCATCCAAAAATTGCCTAAGATAAAGATAAACTGTGTAGCGAACGATTGCCATTACTTTGTAGTATATTTTTTTCTCCATTTGCCAAGAGAAACATTTTTCATTTTTCACAAATCAAAAAGGTCGGTTTCATGTGCATACACCTGGTATTTGGGTCGTTTGAAGTTTTTGATTAACCAGAAATGGCCAAAATGTGTTCCATCAGGACCATGCAAAATGATACGTGTTTTTTAAAGCTTTTCACAAACACCGAAAGCTTCGATTGGAATCTTCCGATGCATTGAAAATGTAGCTCAATTCGGGTATTAAGTGTTTGCAATCTCCTTCCCGCCTTCTGTAGTAAAGAGAAGCCTGTGTAAATCGATTCTTTGAGTTCGAACGATAACAGAAAAAAATCCCATTCATTAGAGCGGCACATCGAAAGTGCCACCAAAAAGCCAGCCAGCAAATTATCCAACGGGATGGTTCATATTCGATGTAAATCAAACCATCGGAAGTATTTTAATAATCCAGATGCCGAATTGATGCCGTAGTTAAAAAAAAAACAAATAAAAATATTCCTCCAAAATGCAACCAAACAGTTCTTGAACAGGTGAGGTTGTAAGTAACATTCGAGGTGAAAAAACATGAAGTTAAAGCGTTACGTCACGAAAAATCATCAAAAGTTATCCGCTTTGTTTTGGGCCGAATTACCCTTAGCCTCTCATTAACTTACGACTGATTGAGGGAGGGGGCTTCGGTGTTTAATTTTTGTTTAATGACACATATGTTTAACATTTTTCCCTGAATGCTGACCCTTTCAAGAATATTGTGTAAAATTTTTGAACCAATCGACGTAATACTGACAAAGATATGGATTTTTGAAACCGATTGATTTGTTCGAACTCGTTTTTTTGGCAAAATCGTAAAAAGCATCACTTTGGAGCAACTTCAAAATTCTGCCAAAACTCGGAAAATACGAAATTCAATATAAACTTGACAGGACTATCTGGATAAACTTATAGTCTTTCAACCGAGTATCGATTTTTATTATTCTGATGACCCATCACGGAGCTACGATGGGCACCGGAAAAAGTATCTTTTTGCAGACGCACCTGCATAAATGTGATGCCATGGATGAAGTTTTTAATAAATCTTACCCAAAAAAGAAACTAAATATTTTCCAAAAGTTGTACTTTAATATGCCATTCATTTAAAACAAAAAAAATAGAATGGTTACGTCACAAAAAATCGTCAAAAATGATCCTGCTTTTTGGCCTAACATCCTCGAAGTCCCCACCTTCAGATGGAATGATAAAGATAGAGATTAAGCTGGAGAGAGAGAGAGAGAGAGAGAGAGAGAGAGAGAGGAAGAGAGGAAGAGAGAGAGAGAGAGAGAGAGAGAGAGAGAAAGAAAGAGAGGAAGAGGCAAAAAAAAATAACTACTAGCTCACATACCCGCACGAAGGAGATGGCCTGATCCGGCTCCAACTCCGGCTGCTGCTGCTGCTCGTGCAACTCCTTCCGGTTCCGGTGGCCACTTTCTGTAGCCGTTCTAGCCCGGAACGTCTCGTGCCAGCGCCATATCTCGTCCTGCAGCGGATCCTTCCGGCCCGGTGATGGCGGTGTACGGCAGCTGGCGGGCAGTTGCAGCGTGTCCGCCAGCGGTGGTACGAGCCGGAACCGTTCGACCGTACCGACACCCTCACGTCTCACGCGCAGATACTGCAGCAGCATACACTGGCCGCTGAGGACGAGGTGTACGCACGGTAGCGCACCGTCGAGCGGTATCGTCTGCTGGGGCGCAAACTGGACTACCCGGGCCAGTATGCTGCACTCCCGGATCTGAGAAGAGAGTTAATTAGCAAACGATAGGGGGCCAGTTCGGTGCTACGGCTACTGCTGTTGTGTTCTGAACCTGCTCCTCCGTCCAGTACTGGAAGTACTCGAAGCGCCGCAGAATCGCACGCAGCTGCTCGAACCCTAGCCGGATGGAGGGTTGCACTGTACCGAGACCAACGCCACTGACCATCACTCTCACACGTCTAGCACACGCTGAAAAAAAAAAAAAAAAGATCACACGACTGCACTACACGTTGTTGCAGAGCTGCTGCTGCTGCTGCACTCGCGGACGTACTGCGCTGTACTGTTAAGGGTCCGTGCCGTGCCGTGCGGTACCAGGACCTCTACTCTCCGGTGGGGGTGGTTTTTTTTGTCCCTAGTGGAAGCGAGAGACTTACTTTCCAAAGTAGACGCCACAACCCCATCCCCCAGATTAGGGCTCTAGAGCCTGTTTTGCGGCCAAACCAGACATTTTCGATAGGCCGGCGGGTTATTCGGGGGTGGTGCTAAGGGAGGGGGTGTAACCGACAGCCGGCACAGACGGCAAGGCACCCCGCCTGGCATGGAATCCTTGTAATGTTACACACATACCCAGGCACACCGACAACAACAATCATCAACTACAGTGAGCGACGGTTTTCGCCCTCACTGCCGATCGAAGGTGTATGTATGTGTGTGTGTCTGTGGGTGTTCTTTCGTTCACCTCGCTTGTCATCGGCACATCAGCAGGGCCCGGGCCACACGTGTAACACATTCCGGAAGGCCCCTCGTCGGTACGGTCGGTTCTTCGGAGGGGGCTCGTGCAGTTTGGATTGCATTAAGTGTTGCTAGATTGAAGTTTGAAGCTCTGGTGACCCCGCACCCCCCGCCTCCTTGGGGAACAAAACTTTTTTCTTTTCTTTCGGGGGCCAATGCGGGTAGCGAACCGCGGCCCAGTGGCGCCAACTACGGTGAAACACATACACGGCTGGGCACTTTTTTGAGGCCACCGGATCTAATCTATTAATCAAAAACGAAGTTGAAGCAATGACGAGGCAGGAGCTAGTAGCACACCGAGCAGCAAGCAACCGGGCCCCGGGTATCGCTCTATCAACTCTATCTCGACGCGCTCGCCTACGGGGTGGCGGGCGCGTGCCAAACCGCAATCCGCCTCGCAACCAGCGGCGCTCCACAATTAGATCGTGCCCGAGCCCCGCTCCAGCCAGTCCAATAACTTCTAATAATGGCATTAATAATCCTAATGGGCAGCCAACGTGGAGCAAACCGGGGGGTGTAGGGTCCCCGCGGATAGTTCCCCGACACGCGACCGTACCGTACCGGTTGGCGGTTGTGTGCGAGCATCATCATTTGGGATCCAAGTTTTTACGCAAAAAGTCGTCGTTCGGCCGTCGTCGTCATCGTCATCGCGTTAGGCCAAAGTTTTAATTATCATCGTGAATATCTAGCGAGGAGAAGGAGAAGGAGAAGGAAGAGGAGGAAGAGGTCGCCCAGCCAGGGAGTGATTTTTGGCAAACGACAATTCGGCGCACATGCTGCACACAGCGCCGCCACCACCACCACCACCACTGAGCTGCGTGACTGGTGGCCTTAAATTAAGAGTGATGTCCTTCTGCCAACCCCACCCCTCCACACACATCAACCCCCATGACGGGGAGTCGAGGGGGCAAAAGGATTACGGTCGCCAAAACACGTCGAACAGCTCAATATAGTCCCCTACAGCCACCCCGACCCCCCCCCCCCCCTCCCTCGCTGGCACGTCTTCAGAAGACCACCACCGCAACAACGTGACTACTCTGTGTGTTTGTGTGCTTGGGTGTGTTTGTGTGTGTGTGTGCAATTCAACTCCTTCCCATTGCGGTTTTGGTCTTCTTCCATGCACCCTTAGAAACGGGTGCCGTCATATTCCTATTATCAATCAATATGAAATCCATTTTGCGCTTTTGCGTTTATTTTTTTTTTCTTTCGTGCGAACGAGCGAACTAATAGGCAGGTATCTTGACGCTCTTGTTTACGAAACGAGAGCCAAACGATGGAGAGACTCTTAAGCTGGGGCCCGGGATTAGTGCAGGGGGGGCGCAAAGACGTTAATTTTTGACGATTTTTTGTGTGGAAATCTTTCAATTTTTCTTGTTCCAAGAGAATTTCATATTAAAGTGCAAGTTTTCAAGAATCTTTCGTTCCTCTTTGTGTAGGAATCATTGGAAACAGCCACCCATGCCAGCAGATTTAGGAAGTCGCGTGTCTTCAAAAAAAGGTACTTTTTCCGGTGCCCATCGTAGCCACGCGATGGGTCAATGCAACTACGCAAATCAATGGTTTTTTTTAACAGATTATAAGTTAATCCAGGTAGCGCCTGTTAAGTTGTTGTTGATTTTCCAATTTTTTCCATTTTTGGCAGATTTTTAAAGTTGATCAATGATCGAAACCGGGTTCGTTGCTTAAACGCAAGTCTTTTGAATCGAACCAAAAACGGTTCATTTTTGTTGATTTTTTGTTATAGGAAACTATCTACCTATCCATGTTTTTGCAAATGCCACAGTAAACCACAACTTGTCAACCATCTTTGGTCTTATTTTGGGGACGATTTATTAAAAACTTCATCCATGGCATCAAATTTAGGAGGGCATGTCGGCAAAAATGTATTTTTTTTTTCCGGTGCCCATCGTAACCGCGTCAACGGGTCGGCTGAATTATACACAAAGCGATGATCTTTTCATAGATTATAAATTTATTAACGTAGCCCCGTCGAGTTCTTTTATGAATTTCCTAATTTTTCAAGTTTTTACTGCGGTTTGAAGTGAAGAAAACAAGGTGGTTGTTACAATGTAGGGCAGAAAAGCTTCATCAATTCTTTTGAAAACAGGTCGGGGCTACCTGACAAATAGGGTATAAATTATGTGAATTTCAAAACCATCGGCTCAGTAGATTTGATGCTACGATGAAACGCGCTTCAACTACGTAGCAAGCGATTCGGAGTCATGCATTAAGCGCGACATTCTTCAAAGCGCACGTGCATTCATGGAATAATGTAATAAATAAAAAGGGATTTAAAAAAAGTTAAATCACGTTGGCCTTCACAATAAAATAAATAAAATAACTTCCTTAATCATCTGCGACGTAGGCAATAACTATAAGCAACTTTTATTCGGTCGGGATTTATGCTTCTTCGTGACTTTGGCTTGAACATGATTATTCTGAACTTCTTGCTGGATCGAACAACATTATGCATTCCTCTTTTTTAAAAGTCTTTGGCTTTTTTCCCCTTCTTCCTGGTGTTCGGACTAGCGTCTGCGATTTTTCTGCCCCAGCAAACGGTTGATTCAAAAAGAACCGTTCCATATGAAGCATAAAACTTTGTGCAAACTCGTGCTACGCAACCGGGGCTACAACCCTGGTGTGCAAAAACTGTCGAAACATTTACGTAGGCACGTGAACCACTGCCACCACAGGGCAAACGCTAACAACATTCATAATTGTTCGTGATAAGATCTTTCGTAATTAAAAGACGAAATGCACCACATGCTATGTGTTCTTTTTGTGGTTTGTGGGCTGCGTTGAATCCTTTTCCAATCCACAAAAGTTTTCTAAATACGAGCAAAACTCGGAAAAAATAACGTATTTCCGTGTCCAGCCACAGGGCAAACACAATGTGATGACGCATTTCGTTTCCACACGGTTTGCGCTACGTGTGGCACGGACTATTCAGTTTGGTGAGTTTTTGTGGTGAGTTTGGTGGGTGGGTGATGCTTGGTTGCTCATAAATTGCATAATTTACGGGGTTCATAATCATAATCTGCATACCGATCAAGTGTGACAAAAAATTAAACACATTTAAAACGAGGGTTCAAGGACGTTCCATGACGAAAATGATTTGGTGATTTCTTTTCTTCCCGTTTTTATCGTATTCCACAGCGTTTTTTATCGTTTTCCACGATGTGCGCCACAGGGTGAGCGAGAAAAGAAAATCGTAACCCTTTCTTTGAGGTTCAAATTGAAACGGCCGTTATCGTGAACGACAGCTTTTTACCGTTTTGTGGTTTTGTGCATGCGGTAAAAGGGAAAAGGTACCAGTAAACCGTACCCCTCCCTTGTTTAAACGCCTAAAAGAATGCATTGACATTTTTAAACCACCCGTTTTGCCGCTGGTGGCACCCCACCCTACATCCGGTTGTGCGCACAACCGCGGCGAGTGAGCTCTCCGATTAGATAAAGCACGCCAGCATGGGGGCGATTTAGGTTGCACGGTTGCGGTGCGCGGCAAGACAATTGGTGATCCAAAACTTATTAACGCCTAAGCACCCCCCCGGGGGGGGGGGGGGGGGGTAGGGGATGTTAGTTAACTTTGATGGTGATGGTTTTTCGCACCAACCCTGCTGCTGCTGCTGCTGCTGCTGACTCACGATCGATCCCATTTCGCATCCTGACAACCGGGCGGCTTAATGGAAATGGAGTGCCGCGAGGGAGGGTGGGAGGGTGGTTAAATTATAATGGCCGGACCGGGAGCCGATTCGGTTCGAGTGGGCCATCTGATCCGATCGGACACACTCTATCCAGCTGGCCATCGAATCGGAGTCATTGCTTGATAAACCACCCCCCCACCCACCCGTTTAACCCAGGGGCCCAGGTGGTCAGGTGCAGCACGCGTTCGTGGTCACCCTTTAGATTATCACCCGGCCATCCAGCCCGTGGTGGGGGTGAGGGGGGGGGGGGAGGGATGATTGAAGCTCGCTCTATCTTATCAGGCTACCAACCCCTTTCTCACCAGCCACCTGGCCACTCGAAGGGAATACCGAATAGCCATTCAATTCGAATAGCCAATTCACCAAATCCATCCAAAAGGGGGGCAATGGCGGCCAGGGGGGAGGGTTGCAGCCGTTCAGGTGCTGCTGCTGCTGCTGCTGCTACGGGAACTGTCGTCGGTGGTATCGGACCATCGGCCAGGCACAGTGTGCAGTGAGCAGACCAGCGAACGACAACGAGCTCCTTCGCCACTCGATCAATGACTCCAGTTCCTGCTCCAGCTCAGCCAACAACAACAACAACAGCAACCTCAACTCCCGACTCCAGCCGACTGTGACCACCCGTGCTAGTGTGTATGTGTGTACAAGATGGCGGGCCGAACGCTACCCCTAGTGCTGGTACTGGTGATGGTGGGTTTATGGGACCGGGGACAAGTGATGGGGCAGGGTGGTGGCCACCACTGCGTCATGTACGACATCTGCCGGAACGGGCCGATCCACAGCCAGAACTGCCCGACGAGTGAACCCCCGCGGCCCCTGCAGGATCCGGTCGCGATGGAGGTGCTGCGGCGTCGGTGTGGGTTCCTCTTCCCGGCCGACGACACCCCGGTCTGCTGTGCCGCCTCGCAGGTGTACGAGATGGACCGAAACTTCCAGCAGGCCGAAGGTCTGTTTAGCCGCTGTACCACCTGCCTCACCAACATGCTGTACAGTATCTGCTCGCTGGCCTGCCACCCGGAGCAGAGCCGCTTCATGGCGGCGTACCCGGATCCGACCGGGACGTACGTCGAGCGGGTCGAGTACCGGATCGAGCGCCAGTACGTGGAGGACACGTACGAGTCGTGCCGGGGCATCGTGCTCCCATCGAGCGGCAAGTACGCGATGGACGTCGGTTGTGGGTTCTGGGAGGCGGCCGGCTGTACCGCCGAACGGTGGTTCGAGTATATGGGCGCGGCCGACAACGATTTTGTCCCGTTCGAGATCAACTACCTGTACGAGGAGGATCCGGAGCGGCGGTTCAACCAGGCGGTGAAACCGTGCAGCGAAGCGTACGACGGTTCGTACGCCTGTTCCTGTGTGGACTGTGAAGCGAGCTGCCCGACTGCGACCGCCGGTGGACCACCGGGCAACGCCGCGGACGACTTTACCGTCGGTGAGCTGAACGGTGTCACGTTTACCGTGGCCGTTGTCGTCGGTGGTGCCGGGCTGGTCGGGCTCGCTTTCTCGCTAGTGTGGCAGCGGCGCAGGCGGCGTGACGGGAACGCCAGCACACCAGCAGCCCCACGCCCCGACGTACCACAGTTCCTCGGTGGGCTGCCAGCCGTGAACCGGGCGCTTACGTCGTTCTTCACACGCTGGGGCACCTGTAAGTAATCGGGGGAACCTTTTATTAATTTAGTTTTCGCACAAAAACAATCGGTTTTTTTACCGGAACCATAACAAACAATTACATCAATGGAAATTTCTGGCCACCACTTTTTTTTTCCTGCCATTTATCGATTACTGTTCATCTTTTGAAGCAGCCGCACTACCCCCTTTTTTCGACACTTCCAGAAAGAGCGTGGTGCTGTGTATCGGTACATAATTATTTTTTTGCACAATCAAACTAAAGCAATGAACTACATTTCCGGCGTTTGCCGGCAAAGCGTTTTCACCTGGTTTTGTAATATGCGGTTGGGGGGTTTGTCATGCCGATTCTGGCCATGTTTTTTACCCGAGCTCAGCTTCAAATGAATCAACTAAGGTCGATAACGTTCCTCTCCAGCAATATTAGATGGAAATCTGCGGTTTTTTTTTAAATCAAATTTAATCGTTTATTATTCAAAACTCTTTACAAAGTGCTCACTCAAGTGGACTGTCCGTCACTAGCTACTATTTACTCATTTTTTGAAGCATTGTGGGCAAAGAACCGCTTTTTGCTACTTTTGTGATAAAGAATGAGATGCTGCGCTTCCAAAAAGTTTTTTAAACAACCAAACCAAGTAGTATTTAGAAAGAACAATGTCTGGGAAAGAAGCGGGTAGGGTAACATTTTGTCTTCGACATTTTGAAACCAGTTTTCACCGGTTTTGACATGCTGCGGGCGAGCGATAGGATAGAAATTGAAAAACAGAAGGGGAGAATGTTAAAAAATGGTTTATCACGTCAGTTATCCCATGTTGACCGTTTTTTTAGGTCAGAGCTCGCTTAAATCGATCAATTATTGTTAATAACGTGTTCTCCATCAACAGTTTCACCAGTTCCCGGAAATTCTTAGTGCACGACACCCGTGCAAAATTGAATCTTCTTCGGAGATTCGGAGAAGGGGAGGACTTCGGTATTTTCGGGCCAAAAAAAGGCCCATTTTTGACGATTTTTTGTGACGTAACCATTCCACTTTATTGTTTCAAGTAAATGGCATATTAAACTACAATATTTGAAGAATATTTGGTATTGGTTTGAGCAATATTCGTTGAAAAATTAATCCACGGCATCCAGTTTTGGTAGGCATGTCCTCGAAAAGGTACTTTTCACGGTGCCCATCGTAGTGACTTGATGGGTCATCTGAAATCTATACAAATTGATATTCGTTAGAAAGATTATAAGATTATCTAGGTAGCCCCGGAGAGTTTTTGTTGAATTTTCTATTTTTCGATTTTTGGAAGATGTTTAAAGTTTAAAATGTGATGCTTTTAGTCATTTTGCCTAAAACCACGATTTTTAAAGATTTATTTAAAAAAAAAAGTATCAGCAATTTTCATGATATCTCGACGAGGCTACCTGGCAAAATTTGTACAGATTATGTGTTAAAAATTTCGAATCGATCGGTCAAGTAGTTTTTACGCTACGATGGGAGCTGCATGGGGCCTCGTATGAAACGCAGATTTTCAAAAATCTATAACTTTGTCAGTTTTGCTTCGATTGGCCCAAATTTTTTTCGTAATACTCTTGAAAGGTTGAAAAAATGTTAAAAATGTATGTCACATAAGAAAATTAAATACCGAAACCCCCCCTCAATGACAAAATCTCCGTTTGTATGCCTTTTTAAACAGTGTTCACATTTTTTTTTTTCTATCGTAACATGTTCATCATAAGCTCAAACGACAACACACGATAATTTTCAGCAGCCTGCTTTCTTGAAATGAAATAAAAACGGACCTACCAACGAATTCATTTTTCATTTCTTCCTTCTCTCTCTCTCTCTCTCTCTCTCTTGCCGTCTTTCATCGTCGTCCGCACAGTCTGTGCCCGGCATCCGGCACTGGTGCTGGCGATCTGCTCGTGGGTGATCGGTGGCCTAGCGTTCGGTATCCAGTATCTCATCATCACCACCGATCCGGTGGAGCTGTGGGCCGCCCCGGACAGCCGGTCGCGCCAGGAGAAGGACTACTTCGACTCCCGCTTTTCCCCCTTCTACCGCACCGAGCAGATCTTCATCAAACCGTACAAACAGGAATACGTACGTGCCGGAAGGACTCTACCTGGACCTTGCGCCTACCTTCATCTCTCTCTCTCTCTCTCTCTCTCTCTCTCTCTCTCTCGCTCTGTCTGACAGATTGTACATCCGACTGCCCGCGGTAACCTCACGTTCGGGCCCGCCTACGACCGGGAGTTTCTGCTCGAGGTGTTCCGGCTGCAGGAAACGATCGAACAGCTGGGCCAGGAGGAGGGCGAAGGGCTAGAGCGGATCTGTTACGCCCCGATGACACCGGTCGGTGCGGTGACACCACTGCGCGACTGCACCGTCCAGAGCGTTTACGGTTACTTCAAGAACAGTCTCGCCGCGTTCAACTCCGTCGGTACGGATGCCGAGGGTTTCACCGTCAACTACCTGGACAAGATAAACGGGTGCACCCGGAACGCCTACCTACCGTCCTGCTTCGGTACGTACGGTGGCCCGATCGAGCCCGGTGTCGCCCTCGGTGGTTTCCCGCCGGTCACCGAACCGGGCGCCCAGCCCGACTTCCGCCTGGCGACGGCCATCATCCTGACGTTTCTCGTCGAGAACAAGGCGGACAAGGGGGAGCTCGGCCCGGCGGAACGGTGGGAACGCCGGTTCGTCGACTATCTGCGCGACTACGACAACCCCCTGATGGACATCGCGTACTCGGCCGAACGTTCGATCGAGGACGGTATCGATGAGATGTCGGAAGCGGAACTGTACACCGTCGTCATCAGCTACGTCGTGATGTTCGTCTACATCACGATCTCGCTCGGGCGGATCCGTGGGTTCCGTCACTTTCTGCACGGTTCCCGGATCGTGCTGGCGCTCGGTGGGATCGTCGTCGTCCTCGCGTCCGTCGCCTGCAGCCTCGGGCTGTTCGGTTACCTCGAGCTGGCGACCACAATGCTAACGATCGAGGTGATCCCATTTCTCGTCCTAGCCGTCGGTGTGGACAACGTGTTTATGCTGGTGCACGCGTTTAACCGGGTAGACCGGACGATGCGGCCGGATACGGCGGAAGCCATCGGGACGGCACTCGGTGAGATTGGACCGTCCATTCTGCTGACGTCGGCCAGCGAGTGTTGCTGCTTTGCGATCGGTGCCCTCTCGCCGATGCCGGCCGTCAACACGTTCGCCTGGTACGCCACCGTGGCCCTGGCTGCCGATTTTCTGCTGCAGATCAGCGCGTTCGTTGCGCTGATGGCACTGGATGAGCGGCGCGTCGAGCAGGGGCGGCTCGATTTGCTCTGTTGCGTCCGGCGCTCGTCCAAGGAGGGCATCCATGGGGACCAGGAAGGTGGCGGGTGGTTAGAGCGGCTTGTCGAGCGTCTCTACGTACCGGTGCTGATGCGTCCCACCGTCCGCCACCTGGTGCTTGCCCTGTTTCTCGTCTGGGGCTCACTGTCGCTGATGGTCGTACCGAGCATCGAACCGGGCCTCGACCAGGAGCTCTCGATGGCGGCTGACTCGCACGTCGTCAAGTACTTCCGCTTCATGGCCGACCTGTTCTGGATGGGA
>NC_064879.1:2780829-2813329 GCF_943734665.1 Anopheles aquasalis
CCGCATTCTGAGCTGGAACCCGGCACCGTGATCGAGCTCAGAGCGCGACCGAAGAGTCCTGGGTTTTCTTTTTTTTTTTTTTTTTTGCTTTGCTTTGCCACCACCCCCGCCATCCGCCCCCGTGGGTGTCTTCTTCGTAAACTATGCGCCAGCAACCCCCCGCGCCTTTCGTTCCGGCCGTAGGTATTTATCCGCAACGGCAAGCGAAGACATTCCGCAGCTCCGATCCGACCGACTGGCGACCTCCTTCATAATCAACACGGTCTTCTCCTCCGCGCTTCTCCGCTGCGTAAACCAAAGCTAAGGATGAACCGCCTACCCTCCGTCTCGAAATACTACGTCTCGAATATTAGTAACGCTCCTGATGCCCGACGAGCTCCGAGGCCAGCCCGGCCGTACTCGGCTAATGGTTCAGGGGGTTGGTACGAGGGGGTTTGAGTGGGACAAGGGTGGTAGTAATAATAATAAAGCTAATAGCAATCACGGCGACCACGAGGACGATGTTTGAACGACGACGATGACGATGACGACGACGATGGCGACGGTTCCTGGACGAAACCGGGAAAGGGAGCGAGCGCACAAGGGATGGGGGTTGAATGAAGGTCCCTAATGGTCTTTGGAGCCGCTACGCCGCGACCGTGACATGGCTTGTGCCACTGGAGTAGTTCACTGTGTCGCTAGCAAAGCAAAGCAACGGATGATTTTTTTTTTTTCTTTGTTGTTTGGCAAAGACGAAGGAGTGGGGAACAGATGAGTGGCAATAAATTCCGGTTGGAAAAAAAAAAAAATGCCGGTGGACGTGGTGGTCCTACCGCAACCGTTGGCCGCCCCGACCTTGGTTTGGGGCACCGCACCCAAACATCCCCGCGCGCTTCCAGTGCTACGCCCCATTAGCCCTTTTGCTCCCCTTCACTTGCCCCCCACAGGCAAAGTTTGGTCCTGGGCCTGGTCTCCACTCTGGCAGCCCTTGCCTCTCTCTCTCTCTGCCATTAAAATCGTTCATCAATCTGGTCCCCCGTGTCACGACGTCGTGGGCGGATTTTCCACCGCCAAATTTTGCCATCACACACCACCACCAACAACAACAACAACAACAACAACAACAAGTGGCTTACAGGCACACGGGGGGGTAACCCGCAAGGGGGTGCTACCTGATGCGCCCCTAAAATGGGGGGATGGGGTTCCCCAGGTGGGGGGGGGGGGTTCCAAAAAATGGGGCCACACAGAGAGGGCTGATAATCGCGAAATCGCGTACCGCACCCTCGACCAAACGACCTGAGACAGACCTGAGGGTGGTTCATCCCCGTACCGGAAAAGGGGTTTCTAATTTGTACGAAGCGGCCCTTGTTTTTTTCGGACGGACTATCGATTAGCAATCAACGGGGCCAACCGACCCGGGGCACGACTGGTGCGACGTCGCTTCAAGCCGAACCCGGGCCCAACCGCGTTGTCAGTCACGCGTTAACCACGGACCCCAAAGCAAGAGGCTCCTTGGTGCCGATGGTGTCCCAGGAAGCGGAACGGCCGCCGCCGTGACAACGAGTTGCGAGTGTGTGAACTGAGTGAGTCCAGGGCCTGAGCTGCTGTGCGTCAATCGGCGTAAGGGTTGTTAGCGGGGGGGTTGAATTGGATTGGGAAGAGAGAGAGAGAGAGAGCACCTGCAACAGGGAGCCAGCGTGTGTGAAACGCCTAACCCACTTGGTTCACGCTTCACGGTTCGTTACAGTGGCGCGGGATTAACCTCACCCACCCCCCTGCACTCGTTCTCTCTCGCCAGGGACGCAGGGTGTCTGTTCCGCGAGCTCGAGACGAGATTAACGGGTTTGATCGGGAGTGAAAAAAGAGGGGGGTGGGTGTGGCGAAGGGTGGGGGTTGCAGTCGCCGTTCCGGTTGCCAAGTCTGCACCGCGACGCAAATATTACACCGCGCGGACGCGGACGATGGACACTAATTTTCTCGTCCCTGAGATTAGAATCGCCACCTTGTTATACACCACCCTCAACCCTTTTGTTATTCACCCCCCCTCCCGCTCCCCTTCATGCATCTCCTTTGAAAATGTTCTCTCGCTCTCTCTCTTTCTCTCTCACTCTCTCTTTTCGAGACATCATCTGTCAAAGGAGCCAGCATGGACTGGACCCTGTATTGAGCAGCAACCCTTCTTGATAGCTTCTACAGTATGCAAAAAAAGTTTTTCCACCCTTTGTAAGAAACTTGAAATTTGGCTTATTTTTTCATGGAAACTCTCAGCCCAAAAATGCGTATCACATATCAATAGTTTTGTTGTTTATTTTTCTTTACTGTGCTTTTTACATTTTAGAAAAATATCTCCTAGAGAGAAAGCTATTACAAAACCAGTGGTGCAAGGGACAAAAAGCACGCAAAAAAGGTGTATCCACCCTCATGTATTTTATTGTATGGTGTTATACAATTTTTACTCCAAAATAATCAAATAACTTAACAAACGGCTCGTCCGTCCTTATATATGTTTTAAAAAAATCAAATAACCATATTTCCTCTCAATTTCAAAAATTTATTTTAGTTTGTTTATCATAACTCGCCCCATAACTCCATCATTTGTGGCGATAAAACCTTCCAATGGGCCTCAAAAGATGTTTTTGGGACTAAAGAACTAAAATCAATCTTTAATATTGAGAGCAGAAAAGGTTGTTTGATTATTTTTGAGTTAAAACTGTATAACACCATACAATAAAATACATGAGGGTGGATACACCTGTTTTGCGTGCTTTTCGTACCTTGCTCCACTGGTTTTGTAATAGCTTTCTCTCTAGGAGATATTTTTCTAAAATGTAAAAAGCACAGTAAAGAAGAATAAAAAACAGAACTACTGATATGTGATACACATTTTTAGGCTGAGGGTTTTCATGAAAAATCAGTCAAAATGTAAATTGTTTGCAAGCGGTGGATAAACTTTTTTTGCATACTGTAATAGGGGGAGGGAGTCGCTCTTTCTCTCTCACTCGCTCTCCCTGAAAGTGACAGACGTCCGGACCGGAAGGAGTCATAAAACATGCACGCTTCAATTACAGTTCGGTTAGATCCCTGACCTCACTACTTCTCTCTCTCTCTCTCTCTCTCTCTCTCTCTCTGTCTCTCTCTCTCTCTCTCTCACACACTCTGGGGCTTCCTAATTAATTTACATATTTCGTCCCCGGGGGTACACTTGAACAACCTGGACCGACCGAAGGAAGAAAAAAAAACCGCTCCCAAAAATATGGAAATCTTTCCCTTCACGTCTCCCAGGGGGTCCGTAAATCAATCGGAATCGCGTGTATCGAGTGGGCAGGCAGGCAGGCAGGCAGGCAGGGGGGTTCGGAAGCGGTAGCCAGTCGGTCGGGACCGATTCCGGCATCCAGATAACTGGGCGGCCTGGGGATCGCGATCGTGGCGTGCCCAGGGATTCCTGGTTCCCCCGGGATGGAACACACACCCCCGCGCTGGTGGGCCAACAGGTTCGTGTAAGGAAGGAGCAGATGCACCCCGGGGGTGGGGGTGGTGGTGGGTGCTTCTTTTGTTTTTTTTTTGTTGCGGGGCCAAATTACATGTCTGCCGCCGCACCCTCTGTCCATCGCCCCTGTCTGCAACCCTTTTACCAACCACCCAATTCGGTTTCAAAAAAAAAAAAAAAAGGGAGGGTTGGGGGTTGGAAAAACACATTTGCATACAGCCGAAAAAACGGAATTGATGGATGGTTTACCGGCACGCACAGCGGTGGTGGTGGTGGTGGTGGTGGTGGCGGCCACCGCGTGTTCTGTGTGGGAAACGGCGAAACGTCGGCCCACCGTCTCCACCTGCCCCATCGGGACCCCATTGCCCCGGCGGGGGGGGGGGGGGTGTTGTCCGTGTTTCCTCATAGATCGCGCCCCGAAACTCGCCTCGTCTAGCTGACGCATCAGGCGCGTGAGCGAAGGCACATCGCGCTGCATCGCGGCTGTTCGGTACAGTTAATTGATTGATTAATGGCCATGGCATGGTCATCAAACACAGCACCCCAGGCTGGCTCGCTGGCTCGCTGGCTGGCTGGCTGGCTGGCCGTACCTTTCGGATTGGGCGGCTAATTGTTGCAGACCACCGCCAGCGCAGCCGGTTAATGTAGCGATTACCTTAACAATATAATTAACGTGACGCACGCGTCACACACATATAAGCGTGTGGTGCGAACGGTGCGCAGAAAGAGAAGCGCCGATCAGATCGCAGAAGAAGCAATCGAGGCGCCGTCGAGCGAGGCGGATTGATGTGGTGAGCTGTGATGAGCCCGAACAAACAATAAACTGCGTGCGGCTCTCCCTCCCTTCCTTCCTTCCTTCCTTCATTCCTTCCTCGCTGCAGCTAAGCGCAAGCTTGTTGGCAACACTGTAAACGCCATGTTCTGCTACCGCCTGCCCCCCTTTCCATCTGTCTATCTAATCGGAGAGCGAGAGAGAGAGAGAGGAGCTTGATGTTTTTGGAGCAAAGCGTCCGTTCCGGCGCATTTCCGCACCTGATATGATGCGTTTTCCCTTCCCTTCCGCACCCGTGTGGTGATTAAATTATGCATAAACCCCGCGCAGCGTGCTATGTGTCGGTGTGCGTGTTGATTAAGTTCGTTTGTGTAGCGCAACGATAATGACGCGCGCACGGTATTTGGTCCCGGTAATTATAACGCCGCCGCCGCCACTCCACGGCGCACATTCTTTTTATTAAGTTATCCCGCACCACCCATGTACCACACTGCAGATGCGTTCGTGGTGGACGTGGACGAGGCCCAGCCCGGCGCATGGACCCGGGACACGCAGCTCGCTCGAGATGATGGATGGATGACCGCCGTCGCTGGCTGGCCTGATGGACTGAGGGTGGCTTATTAGCGCGTGTAGGTATTAAGCGCGCACCGTTTACGCCATTTAATCGATCCTCTACCACCCCCCCCCCCCCCCCCCACCCCTCTCCCTCTCTCCCTCTCTCTCTCTTGTTTTGCAGAAGCCGATGGCGATGGTTCGCATCTCGGACTGTCGAGTCTAAGCATGCCACCACCATGCAGATAGAACCTTTTTTTTAACTAACAAATAAACTTGCCTTTATGCCCAAAAAACATGATCATTTTTGACGATTTTTTGTGACCAAACCATTCAACTTTATTTTTTCAAATGAATGGCATTTTAAATTGCAATTTTTGAAGAACATTTGGTTTTATTTTGGGGAAGATTCAATAAAACCTTCATCCATGGCCTCACATTTAGGCAGTCGTGTCTTCATAAAGGTACTTTTTCCGATGGCCATCGTAGCTCCGTGATGGGTCATCAGAAATATACAAATCGATACTAGTTTGAAAGATTATAAGTTTATACTGGTAGCCCCTTCGATTTTTTGTTGAATTTCCTATTTTTCGATTTTTGGCAGATTTTTGAAGCTCGAAAAGTGATGCTTTTTGCGATTTTGCCTAAAAACATGATTTTAAAAGATTTGTTTAAAAAAAAGTATCAACAATTTTCATAAAATCATGACGGGACTACCTGGCAAAGAGTGTTCCAAATATGTGTTAAAAATTGCGAATTGATCGGTCCATTGATCATTGATCGGTCGCGTTGGTTTTGCGGAAACACGCTCTTCAAAGTAGCGAACTGTATGGTGCCTTGTATGAAACGCGGATTTTCAAAAATCTATAACTTTGTCAGTTTTGCTTCGATTGATCCAAAAATGTTACACAATGTTCTTGAAAGGATCAGTTTTCAGGGGGGAAAATGTTGAACCGAAGCCCCCGTCCTAAGGGCACATTTTTCGATCAATGGTGATCCTTTCAGGAGTATTGTTTAAATGTTTTGGAGGAACCGAAGCTAAACTGGCAAAGATAAGGAAATCTTTTTGAAGTAGCAAATCATCGCCAACGACTCAATGCATCGCACGCTATTTTAAAGCGCATTTCCCGCAAAACCCCACTAGGTTGTGGACGGGATTCATTCCTTGTGACCTTGGTTCTATTAAACAACGAGAGTTATTTGGGTAATGCAGCAAAAAGGCTCATAATTTTCACGGTCAATAAAGGCCAAGCCAAAACAGAAAAGCCGCTAACACCTCTTTAATCTAAAAGAAGCCCTGTAAATGGCGAATGGCTATACCAAAGCAGAAGAATAGTCACTGCTGCGCCGAACTTTCCCTCCCCTCAAGTCTCAATTGAACTCAATTTCCCGGAATCGACTCGGGGATCGATACCTGTGAAGCGGCCATCCCTGTGGGTAGGCTGACTGACCTTGATCATGTGGCGTCTGCCTAAACTTTAATGGTCAAGATCTAGGTCAAGATCAAAGCTATTTAGGGAATTAATTTGACCTTGGTCCTACTAAGCAACGAGAATCAGGCAGCAGGTAGGTGGCGAAAACGAAAACGAAAGCGGAATCTAAAACAATCAACAACTACGGCGAATGCTGGTACCAAAGGAACAGTCACTACTGCGCTGCGCCGAAACTTTCCCTCCCCTGAAATTCCCGGAATCGATCTGGGTCGAAGTCGACTCGGGCTCGGAATCGACTCCGTTTATTGTTTCGCACGCGTGGAATCGGAGTGGAATCGTGAGTGCGATCGCCCTCGATCGATAAGAAATTACCAGTCCATTCATAAATTCAACACAAGGCTGCTAAAACAAGACTGCTTCTCAAGAGTTGTAAACCGGTCACTTTTTTTTAAACCGGACAGACACTTGGAAAACGGGCCCATAGTGTTCACTTGAAAGTATCTTTTCTGCGTTAAAACTAAAAAAAATATTTGCAAAAACAAAGAGGCCGTTTATGCCTGATTTACCAACGTAAAAAAAAATCATCACGAGAGAGAGTGTGTGTGTGAGAGAGAGAGAGAGAGAGAGAGAGAGAGAGAGAGAGAGAGAGAGATGAAAGTGATGTGGACGAGACATAAATAGAACCAGAACATACATCAAAGCCGATCGGTGTGCTACGTTTGTGAGTATCACAGGAATAAGCGCGCACCACCGTTATGCTCCTCATGTCCTGCTTCCCCCGCCACCCACACCAGCCCAAACCCAGCGGATTACCACTGGATCCCTGCACTGCACTGCGAAAGCTCGCGCGATGGTGCGAAATAGTAGTTTCACGGATTATTAAACCAATAAAGCGCGCCACGGCGCGCCGCTGGTTCCAATTTTCGGTGTCCCGCTTTTAGGCACCCTGGCCAACGACCACACCATGGACCGATTATGGGAGATGAAAGCGAATGAAACCAATCGAAAGGAAACTCTGCTGCAGTGGCGGTGGCGGCGGCGCGGGTTGAAAGAGGAAACACGTAGAAGAAAAACAAAAAAAAACGGGAAAACGGCCACTCATGGAACCCAGCAGCAGCAGCAGTAGCAACAGAAACAACAACAAAAAATGGGAAAAAACATCATCATCATCGTCTCTTGACTTGTTTAGAGGGGGGGGGGGGGGGGGGCGAAAGCGCGCAAAAGCGGAAAATGGAAAACGCTTAGCTCATCAGCGCAGCGTTACCGCGCGACCATCCTTCCACTCTATCGAGACAGAGAGAGAGAGAGAGAGAGAGAGAGAGAGAGAGAGAGAGAGAGAACGATCTGCTGGCCCGTTATTAGGGAGTTAGTCCGGTTTTGGGGATGATGGGGTTGGTAAGTGGATGGGGATGGCAATCCTTTTCCGTGAAACAAAGGCAATCTGCATTACCGCGGTACCACGGGTGGCTGCACAATCCGAATCTGTGGCTGGCCAGAACTAAAAAAAAAAAAGGGGTGGGGGGGAGTTGGGGGGTAGTTGGATGCGGTGCTGTGTGTCATGCTCGGCATCACCCATTTCGTGTGTTGTAGAGCAAAGAGAGGACGGCGGAATGGTGCACCTGGAGCGTGACACATCCCCACCCACACCGGACAGGGTAGGAGGGGTGAAGGGGGGAGGGGATGGCAATCACTTTTCCGCCAGTTATTAGGATGTCGCGCCAGTGCCAGAGTGCCCGTGCTGGGTGCTGGTGTAAATGGAGTTCACCCCAAATGCACCCTCCACCCCCAAAGGAAAGGGGGTGACCGAGACCGGGAGGGTGAAGGGCGAAGGGATTTTTAATAATACACTTTGCACACGCACAAAGCGAGATACGCGTTACGCGATCTCAGTACATCTCGTACGCATTAGCGGAGGCTATTGCTTCGCGGTAACCGCACGGGATCTTGGGGACCAACCCCCCAAAAAGGTCTTCCTCGGTCGGTCGGTCGGTCGGTCGGTCTGGTGGTTGATCTTGACCCTCCTGTCTTAGAACCCCCGAAAGGCAGGTCGTAAGGAGTGTGCGCCCAAGTGAACACCAGGAACGCGAAACGGGTGCCCTTCATCCCCTGCCTTCATCCCTCATCCCCAAACTCGAGAGAGCGCGCGCGCGCGCGCGCGCACGTTGTACAAAACTTCTCCTTGTGCGAACTTCTTACAAATTCCCCATTCTCCACTCCCTGCCTCTTCTTCAGCGGAAGTGTGCCCGGGGATGGGCAACGTGAAAAGTTTCGCCACCCTTTCCGTCCCGTCCCGGACAAGCTGTGTGGTGCGCACAGCTTCCGGTGTGCGACCAGCCGGTCTGCTCTACTCTGCGGGTTCGCGCTCTCTACTCCGTCTCGAGAGTTGACCTTGGTTTGAACTGAAGGGGGGGGGGGGGGCAGACAAGGGCAGGACAGGCAACAACTTTCACCGTCACAGTAGTAGTGGGTAGTAGTAGCTCACCGAGACCTGAACTGGATGGCCCAGTGACCGAGCTTGAGGTTTGTTTTTTTTTCTGTTTTTCCTTTGGAAGCGAGCGAGCGGACGAACGAGAGACTTCCAGGAACTGGCCACCACCACCACCATCAGCAGCAACAACAGTGCAACAGCAACAGTGTTAAGGTGCATGCTGCACCCCCCCTACCCCCCGGAAGCGTAGTACACCCTTATCATCCCCATAATGAACGCAAGCTGATACGCGAGCCCGGAACTCGGGCTCGTCTCGCCGTACGTGTCCAATCTTGCGGGCACCCTTGGCCGGCACCCGGGTTTTCTTAAAAAGAGGTGCACCAGCAGTAGCTGGGCCCAAAACCGAGCAGTAGCTGCGTACTGCAGCACCCGTGGCAAGCAAACAATCCGAACAAACGCGCGACCGTGCAATGCAACGTGCCGTGCTGCTGCTGCTGCTGCTGCTGGTCGCGGTCAGCTGTTGCTGGACGGTACAGCCGGTGGCCGGTGCGCTCGGTGGCTGTAGCTACGGTTACACCAGCAAAAGTATCGCCCAGGCCTACCTGGAGTGTCTGCAGTACCTGAACGTTTCACGCCAACCACTCGCAACGTACGATGAGACGGACACCGGTGCGGCGGGTAACTGTTTGGTGCGCTGCATCGGTTTAACCACTCGCTGGTGGGACGATGAGCGGGGAATCTTGGAGCCCGCGTTGTTACGTCACTTCCGCAACACCGAGGTCGGGCTGCTCGAACAGGCAAGGCAGTGCGTCGGATCGTTGACCGGCACCGATCGGTGCCAGGGTGCTTACCGGTCGTTCCGGTGCTACGCCGATCTACTCGGTGAGCTGGTGGCACATCCCCGGTTTCTACCACCCCGGACCGGCGAGCTGCTCGGTGCGGTCAGCGAGTGTGCCGAGTTGTTGCAGCTCTCGGGCCAACGGGTCGCACGCTATGTCACCAGCACTTTCCTGCGGGATGGCCCCGGGACGCGGTTACTGCGCTGCATCGTCCTGCAGCTCGGTCTCTACTCCGACAGCAAGGGAGTGTTGAGCGAGCGGTTGGCTTTGTTGCCCGGTGTGACCAACGAACCGGACACCGGCAGCCCGCTCAAGGCGAAACAGTGCGAGGCGAGCGTCCGGGATCTCGGGGTCGATGTGTGCCGGCTGGCAGCGCACTCGATCGAACAGTGCTACGGTCGGGAAGCGTTCGGTGAGCTGTGGCCCCTGATGATGCACCGGTACGCGCCGGATGGTGTGGCGCAGCAGTACGTGCAGGGGCCGACGCTGCCCGATAACACCACGCCACAGGCAGCAGCACCCGTGCGGTCAAAGCTGGTGTTCTTGCGGAAGCATGACGAGCGGGGTACGGCGGGCGGTGCCGTCCCGTTCGAGATGGTGATCGCCGACTCGGACTACCGGGATATCGCTCGGTTGCTCGAAAGCGAACCGAGCGTCGAGGGTGAGCCGGGAACGCCGGCAACTGCGGAGCTAGAGCTGGCCGAGACAGGCGAGTTGCCGGACGAAACCCACGGTAAGAATGTGCTTCTATGACCGGTTAAGTGATCGGTTTTGGTCCTTCGCTTTTTTTTATTTTTTTTTGTTGATTGCATTTCCAGCAGAACCTACCCTACCGACGGTGGAGGAACAGGAACAGGCAAGGCAGCGTCGCAGTGGCACCACAAACGATGACAACTGCGGCCGTGACAGATGTCCGGACCGGGCAATGCTCTAACGGGGTCGCACAGTGCTACAAAACGGAGCCGATCCGAGCCTATCCGGAGTGACAGAGTCTGTCCAGTTCGTGACATCGCGCTCGGGAAGCGTCAAACTGAATGGCGCTATGCTAATAAATATTAGGAATACCGTGAACGTGAGTTCAATTTGGAGTAGTGCGGGCATCGGAGGGGCCCAGCGGGCGCTGTCAGTGTTTGTAAGGGTAACCATGACACGGTGCGGCGCCATTCCCGTTCCAGAGTTCAGAGTGACGCCCGTGAGTCGAGAGTGACGGATCAGTGTGGCGTATACACTCTGTTTCATAATGATAGCCTCACCATGGTTTTTTTTTAGATCTTGCGCTCGAATAAAGCGCCACAAAAATAATTAAAAATACTGTAAATGTTCCTTTCATCGTGAAAAGACGTATGACGTTTGAATTTTGAAAAAATATTAAAAATTGTGGATTTGGGAGCCAAATGAACCCAAAAATGAGGTGTTTCATAATGATAGCCTCAAGCTAAAAAAAAAAAATTAAGATGGAAACTACTTCATTAGGCTATCATTATTATTTTATTTACAATCAGTAACTCCTCCGTTACTATTAATTGCCTGGAAATGCGGGATGGCATGCTTACAGCGAGCATGAAAAATGTTGCAGTGCGCAAGGATCACCATGCACTCTTATTAGCTACTTCCACCTGATCTATGGTGTCAAATAGCCTACCATTCTCGTAAAGATCACGCCTAACTAACATCCGCCAAACATTCGTCCATCGGATTTAAGCCCGGAGAAATCGCTGGCCAGGACATTACGTTACGACATGTTTGTATACTTTAAGTAGGCAAGTGTCGCCGAGGCGGTGTTATCTTGCTGAACAAAATACGATGGTTTTGCTTCAAATATGGCTTTAAATGAAAGGAAACATTTAGAAAACTTTTCATTATTTTTGGGGCGCTTTATTCGAGCGCAAAATCGAAAAAACAGGGTGAGGCTATCGTTATGAAACAGAGTGTATAGTGTCTTCATTAATTTTGCAGCATTCACACAAGAGAGAAGTCACAGAGCGAGAGAGAGAGAGAGAGAGAGAGAGAGAGAGAGCGAGAGAGAAAATGAATCGAATTGTCAGTTCCTAGACTAGACAGATTGGAATCCTCGCAGTCACCTCACACGTCACACACCAATCGCCTCGCGGTCTGACGAAGAGACGAAACGCTGCTCCAGGCCACATCGTCACATGCTGCTGGTCTGCTCATTAATATTCGAAGCGAGCGAACGAACCAACGAGCGATCGCATTTCACTTACCGTTTGTTTTTTTTCCCAACATTATCCGGCAGCGAACCATCTCTCACCTCACTAGCTCTCGGCTCAACCTATTTTTAGGTCCGTTGGATCCGCAACGGAAGCTGATCCTTTCAAGAACATTGTGTAAATGTTTTGGATCAATCGAAGCAAAACTGACAAAGTTACAGATTTTTGAATGTTAGCGTTTCATACAAGGCACCATACAGTTCGCTACTTTGAAGAGCGTGTTTCCGCAAAACCAACGCGACCGATCAATGATCAATGGACCGATCAATTCGAAATTTTTAACACATATTTTGAACACTCTTTGCCAGGTAGTCCCGTCAAGATTTTATGAAAATTATTGATACTTTTTTTTAAACAAATCTTTTAAAATAATGGTTTAGGCAAAATCGCAAAAAGCATCACTTTTTGAACATCAAAAATCTGCCAAAAAGGGAAAAATAAGAATATCAACAAAAACCCTTCTGGGCTACCTGGGTAAACTTGTAATCTTTCAAACGAGCATCAATTTGTGTTATTCTGATTATCCATCACGCAACAACGATGGGCACCGGAAAAAATTATCTTTTCGCAGTCGCACCATCAGAAAAATCTCAGAAAGAAAAATCTCATAGAAATAACAGCGGTTCTAGGATATAATCTTGGCATTGCTTACAGGATTAAACTTTCTATTCATGAAAGGGCAAGGCCTAGGAAACACGGTAGTGGTCGACAACAATCTGAGCGCACTGGAAAAGTGGTAAGATGCGTGAGAGCAAAAGTTAGTAGAGTCCAGTGCGATCCATACGAAAGCTTGCAAAAGAGACGAATATCTCAAGATGCTTCATGCATCGGTTGGCCAAATATGGCCTAAAAGCATCCTCTAAAGCTAGGGTGAAGCGTAATTTAATAGTTGAAAGGATAAAACATCTTTTAAAAGAGCGATCGATGCATTTCTTGACAGTTTTGAAGACAAAGAAAGTGGTCCTCGTGTTCTCTGATGAGAATCTTTTCACGATATTGATCCAGCAAGGAATTCCTGCACGAATAGGCTCATATCGCTCCTAAAGCCTAAGGATGTTTCAGAGAACATAAAATTCAAGTCCATCTTTCGAAATCCCCGCTGGAATAATGATGCTTGGAGCAGTTGCCTCTAATGGTTTGAAAATGCCATCAGTTTTGGTAAAATCCCATATTAAAATCAATATTGATGTGTATATCATTTTCTTTTTTGAAGAAACACATTTTATTATGGATTAGAAACTTGAGACTTAGTTTATAGAATAGAGAAAGCAAACTTCGACACTCCAGAGAATGTTGAGCTTCAGCCAGATGGACGCCCCTGCCATACGTCTAAACGAACTCTCAAACATGGTTGAAGGAAAACATGAATTTTTGGTGGAAAGATTTATGCCCTGCAAGCGGTCCTGAATTAAATCGATTGCGCTATTCAATATGGGCATTTGTTCGGCCAAAGACCTGTGAATCGTCTCACCAAACGGCTGGCTTGCTGAAATCTGGACTTCTAAGTTGGACACCTATGTCACCAAGGGTGTTCTCGAATTCATAACCGCATGGAGAAATTAATTAAGAAAGCAGGCCAATAAATACACTTATTTTGTTTGTTTTTGATGAAACAATGAAAAATAGAGCCAATTTAGATATTTTAAAACAGTAGAAAATCTACAAAAATGCCTTGAAACTTCGATCAAGGATTTTCTCAATTTTTTTTATGGTACACCCTGTAGGTGCCAGGGATGAAGTTTTTAATAAATCTTCCCCAAAATAGCACTAAGTATTCTCCAAAAGTTGCCGTCTAATATGCCATTGATTTGAAAAAATAAAATTGAATGGGCACGTCACAAAAAATCGTCAAAATTGATCCTTTTTTTTTTTGTTTGGCCAGAAACTACCCCTTAAGCCAGACAATGGGCCACGAGTTCGATCGACCCGCTGCGGATGAGCAGAAAGCTCTCATCGGAAGCCCTGGTGACACGCAAGCAAGCCCTTGCTTTACGACATTGAATTGAACTGTCAGCGCGCGCCACCACCAGATGCCAGACGGCACGGATCGTTCTGACAGATCTATCTGACGACGGCCCGAGTGACATCGGATCAACCGGAGACGCTCTCTTGCGCTTTCTCGACCTGCCTGTCTGATCTTATCGCGTGGTTCGAGGAAGCGGATCGCTTGAATTGATCGATTCAGCAGTCATCCTGTCTCCAGCTGCTGCTGCTGCTGTGCATTTGCGTAGGCAGCAGCTTAAGTTGTTCCTTTGCTGTGTTGGCCCCCCGGGGGTGGCCTCATACATATGCAGCGATCGATCGATGAGTGATGGTAATTGGTTTGGCCAGTGTCACCCCGATGGTCAGTTGTGTTTGCGTGCGCCCTGCCCTGCTGCTGCTGCTGCTGCTGCTGCTGCCGCTGATGATGATGATGATGCCGTGACCTTGGCGTGCTTCCCACGGCTGCAGTTCCTACCAATGGCTGACCAAACCAGTATCCGGTGCGGTACAGTACCGCCCGGATTATGGGTTACTCTTTTTTCTCTTTTCTCTCTCTCCCCCTCTCTCTCTCTCTCTCTCTCTCTCTCTCTCTCTCCGTAGCATGTCAGCCACCACCCTTTAACTGCACCCCCTGCACCCCCTGTGATTGAATGTGCTGTGACAGGCTGTGTTTTTTTTTAGCCTAGCTTCACCTCCAATCCAGCTCTCTCTCTCTCTTTCACGAGAATACACTATTAATGGCGACGTCTAAACGAACACGCATGGCGACGCTGCTGATGATGATGACGCAGCCAGAATTTACAGTAATTGCAGAGGTCGTCGTATGTCGTCGTAGCACCTGCTTTGACCAACAAAAAAAAAACATATTTTTTGAAGACCTGTCGTGCGGAAAGCTACCGCCATCGACCATTATGGGTACGGCCACGGAGAGTCTTATCCATCATATACCAGGAGCAGTGTGTACAGGATCTTCCACTTTCGTTCGCTCTCTCTCTCTCTCTCTCGCTACAGAACTCCTGGAGCTCCCCGAGAGAACCTAGTAGCCACTGGCATTACATAAGACTCGCTTTTTCGGTCCGCTCCCTAATTGATGGAGGCAGAACAATGCAGCGGGCATTACTGTGTACTAAGGTGGACCCGTACCGAACCAACCCAATTGCGTCATGCCCCGTTCGCATCGCAAGCGAACGCCGCGGCAGGAATGGTGCAGCAATCGGAGCAGGAAGCCGCCTCCATCCACGGGAAATCGGGACAATCAAGACCGCTCTGTGGGGAATGTTGTAATACTTCGGATCGGAGACGCTCCTGTCCCTTTCCCTTTCTTCTCTCTCTCTCTCTCTCTCTCTCTCTCTCTCTCTCTCTCTCAGAAAGGCTAGTGGCACCGGTCGGGAACCTATCGACAACCAGCGTCGATAGCCAGCGTCCGAAAAGTGTCCGAACCCCCTGAAAAACACCCCCCCCCCTTCCTCCCTCGCTGTGCAGCCTGACCTGCGTCATTTACTTGTTTTTTTGGGGGGCGCAAAATGGCGCACGAAGGTGATGGGGTGACCGACGGGCGACGAACACAAAATGGCTGCCAAAGGCTCCATGAGTGGATGGCGTGAGATCAACCAACAAATCAACCCCCAGGTTGCCACCACCACCCCCCCCCCCCCCCCTCGTACCACACACGCACACTCGGTGCAGTGCGATGGGTCCGAAGGGCCACTAAAGGTTCTTCCTGGACTTTCCACCATCCAGCAGCACCCTACCGCTTTTCACCCCCCCCCCCCCCCCGCGGGCGGATTTCCCACGGCGCAGAAAAGTTCGGAGAAAAGTTTTCCGAAACAACCGACGACGACGACGATGACGACGCCAACCTCTGGAACGGGTCCAGTGAGAGATAGAGAGAGAGAGAGAGAGAGAGAGTGATGTGGTTTTTGTGTGTTGAAGAGCGGGGGTGCGGGTCGCCAAACGCAATCGCAGTGGCCGCAGGCACCCTCCTCCCCCTCAAACAACAACCCCCCCTAAAGCTTAGCTGCTGCTGCTGCTGCTGCTTTGTTTATCGAGCGCCGACCAAAATGCGCCTTAACTCGTGCGTGTTCCAGTGTGTGTGTGTGTGTGAGCGAGGGAGAAAGGACGATTCTTCCCCCCCCCTAACCCCTTCATTACACCGCCAACCCTTTGCTGCAGGACCAACCGCTACGAAGCCTTTGACCTGCACGCCGTTTGGCAGTAAATGAAGAAGGAAACGATGGTGACCGGGAGTTAGATAGAGAGAGAGAGAGAGAGAGAGAGAGAGAGAGAGAGAAAGAGAAAGAACAGGAGAGTGGGGAAAGGGGGTGGAAAAAGCGTGGCGGGGTCAAGCGATTGATGGACGCAAAAAGGAATGGCGAAAGCTCGTGCCCGTGAAGCGAAAATGCCGCGAGCGAACTCCGCAAGAAGGATTCGGCCGGCGGTGTGGGTGGGTGGTGGGCTGGGCCGGTAGCCAATCACCATCACCCTGCTTCCCGTGCTGCTGCTCCCTAATCCTACCGCTACACCGGGGGTGGGGTGGAGGAGGGGAGAAAACAGGAAAATGCATCCCCCAAAACGAAACGGCCCTAGCTGGCCCATGATCCTGATCCTGTGTTCTGTGTGTGTGCCGAGCGAAACAGAAAGAGACAGACAGGAGTGAGAGAGAGAGAGAGAGAGAGAGAAAGAGAGAGCGCACACGGAGAAAGAGTAGATCGAACGGATGGGACCGACGGACCGCATCCGGTTCGCGTTTACAGCGTATAGTGTTGGCAAGGTAAGGGATGAAGGGGTGCTGCACCCTTGGGTCGCTCCTTATGCGCTTTCGCAACTTCGGAATACCCCCTGGCAGGGGCGGGGGCGCCTGAAACTCCGATGGCCAGAGTGAGAGCATGGGCGCGGGAGGGTGGGTGGCGTGGGTGGTGTGGCACAGGAATTAGAGTGTGCCCGCTCCTCCCATCCAACGCAAGGCTCGCAGCTCGCTTCGGTTTCGGGCCTCGGCCGCTGCTTACAAGACGATCAATTCGGGGTGAAAACGGGGTGGTGGGGGGTGGGGTGGTGGTGGTTTGAAGATGGTAATACATTTACGTTACGACCGGAGTACATTTTTGTGGACGTTTTGTGTCTTTTTTTGACATTGGATTGGAGCAAGGATCATATCGCGGTCAGCCACGCAAAGGCAATGCACTCATCACCTTCTCACGCATTCCGAAAGCATGTCCTTCCAAAAAGGACATTTCTCTCTCTCTCTCTCTCTCTCTCTCTCTCTCTCTCTCTCTCCAGGAGAGTACAGCAGGAGAAGGAGGATGACTCGCAAGATCGAGAATGGTTTTTGGGGTTGCTCCACATTCGCTTACTGCAACAACCCCTCCTGTACGCACCCCAGCAGACACAGAGCAGCGGTTCGGTCGTCTTATCTGTTCTCGGAACATGTTCACAGGCCTCGCCACCGTCACCTTCCCCCGCTCAATCACGCCGGCTCATCTCATCACGTTAGTGTCGCCTCCCTCTCCTCCCGTGACGAACACATCCTCCCCCAACCCCTGCACCCCCGCCCGGAAGGGATCGATGGGGCCAAAAGCGAATGACTTGAGAGGCTTTCCGGGCGTGGGGTAGCGGTGGCGGCGCCTCTCGGGGATTGGCAGGACCTTCTCCTCCTCACTGAGTAGAAGCTGCTGGAAAGATGGCACCCCTGGGGTGGTCCGGAGCGGCGCGGTGGTGCTACTGCGTCGTGTAATGCGTCGTCGCCAGCCGCGCATGAAAAGTACCGAGAACCGCCAGTAAACGCCGTAGCTCCCTCCAGTCCCAGGTGGGGGGACCACTGAAGGGGGCCACGCATTTTCCCAATTATCCCCTCCGGGAAGTTCCTGGGGGCCACCCCGTTTGCTACGGGGTTGCTGCTCCAGGATAGTTGCAGGTTTCGGTTTTTTTGGGAAACTTATCCATCCGGCCATGTACACACGGCGCGTTTCGTGCGTTTGGTTGGTTTTTTTGGGACGATTGGGACGCGCTGCCACTCTGCAATCCGGGTGCATCCCGGACCCATTTGATGCAACCCTCCACACCCCCCCCCCCCCCCCCAAATGCAAAAAAAAACACCCTGGTGTGTGCGCCCGCGCACAATGCGACCGGATGACATGTTTTTCGGCCGAGGTTCGACGGTGGCGGGCGGCAGTATGAAAAAATGAGACGGGCTTTTCGGGGCGGAAAAACTCGCGCAAACAGAATCATCCCCCCCACCCCCCCTTCAACCCCGTCCAACCAACCAAACATCCCCCTTTTGAAGGGCTGCTGCTCTCTTACTTTCCATCGGTTTTTCCCACCGGGAATGTCTAGATAGAGAGAGAGAGAGAGAGAGAGAGAGAGAGAGAGAGAAGGAGAGAGAGAGAGAGAAAACGGATGGGGTGAAGAAAAGGGGGGGGGGGGGTGGCGGGGGTATAGAATCGCCAAAAACGCATCTAAAGATACTCCCTTCCCGGCCTGCCCTCTTCCTTCTTCGGGAAAACCGTTTCGTGCGACCGGGGGAGGGGGGGGGGGTGAACCGAGCGTCGACCAATGAGGTGCAGGAGGTGTGGCATCGATCGGCCGGTCGGTCAGCCAGGCTGCTGCACCGCACATGCACACCAACATGATGCACACGCGGGTGGTGCGGTGCGGTGCAGTGCGGTGAGTGCACTGCACTCCACTCGTCTCATCTCGCTCGCGCACCAGCACTCGGCTATCTATTGCTGGCGTGCTGACGTGCCGGTGCACACCACGCGGTGCATCCGCTAGTGCACTCGCTCTTGCAATCCCCCCTCCCCCCCCCCCATCCCCAGGGCCACGAAGAACAGCGCTCATCACCGGGCTCGGGCCGATCAGCACTCACGCACGTTGCAACCACTACGGACACTCGCTGCGCGCTGAGTGAATATTCGCCCTCGCGACGCGCTTCAACTTCCCCTTCAAACTTCGCTCTCTTTCGCTCTCTCTCTCTCTCTCTCTTTATCTTTCTCTGTCCCTTTCAACCCTCCAGCGGCTGCTCGTCCTGTCAGTTGTCAGCGTCCACACAGCGCACTCGGCACAGGCTGCGAGGGTGCACCAGAATGAGAGTCCTTTGTCGCTCCCTCTCTAATCATCCCCTTCAACCCCGCTGTTCGGTGGCCATCAACCCCAACAGGCCACAGAGTGAGTGAGAGAGAGAGAGAGAGAGGGAGCGTCTTTTGTCTTACCGAATCCTGGCTGGCTGACTGGCCGCTGGTGCACCGATGCAACCGATTCCTTCGATTAGGTACTTTCTCCACACGAGGGCCCGCGGGGGGTGGGCGGTATCCAATCCCCAATCAATGAGCCCCGTCGTCCCCGGGCGAGCCTTGGGCGGGATGGGCCTCAAATTCTCGCTTTGCGCTTTGTTGTGTGGTGGTCCATGCGACACTTTTTTTTTTGGAGGCAAAAATTTTGGAGAAAAAACATTTTTTTTTTTTTGGCCAAAAAAAAAATTTGGAACTTGGACTGCGTTTCTGCCCTTGCGACCATCGCACCCGGACGCACCGGTACAGAACGGTTGCAGAATGCAGAATGCGCGCGCGCGCCATATTGTGTGCGTCTGACGAACGGGATGACCGATGCGTTCGGTCACGACGCCTAGGGCCTTTCCCCCATTTGCCGACGCGCGCGCTACAGGGCTAAAATAAAGGGTGGCTATATATATATATAGGTATAGAGAGGGTGCCGATAGGCGTGTGCAAGCATACGCATCGTCTATGCATTCTAGCCGCCAGTTTGCCCTATCCGCGCATCGCAGCGTGCAAAAGGGGTGCAACAAAAAAAAAAAAAAGGGTGCAGCACAAACGCGATGTGCGGCAACCATTTTGTTTCGGGCCCCACACAGAACCGATAAGGCACAGTGCACCGCGTGCACGCACCGTGGGGCTTTCCGAGTACGCGCACGCAGCCTCCGTACCAGACGGCGTGGCGTGGCGTGGCGTGGCGTGCCGTCTTTAAATGGGGATGCAGAAAAGCTGCCGGCAAAGTGGCAAAATCAATGTCAAACGAGAGAGAGAGCGCGCGCGCGCGCGCGCGGGTAAACTTTCTGTGCTAGCTGTGTGTGGCTAGTAGGTGGTGTTGACGGGAAAGTTTTGCTCCACTTCCGTGAGTCTCACGTCTCCGCAAAACTACCACTACCAGGGACCTGCTGCTGCTGCTGCTGCTGCTGCTACTAGCGGAAGTCAAAGTTTTCCTGGCAACCCTGACCGCCACGCTGTTTGGTGTCTGCGATCTGCGAGCGACCTTTTTTTTTTTCGTTTCGTTTGACAGAAACAGAACAGAAATACTCAATCGTTGTCCTCGCCTTTTTTTGGGGCCGAATCGATCGTGGTTGCGGGAAAGGGAGTGAGCGCGTTTTCCCCGAAACGTTATCCAACTCTGCGTCGCGGAGCGAAAGAGAAAAGGAGAAAGAAAAAGAAGTGAATGGAGGATGCGTTTTAAGCTCTGCTGGCGACCATTCATTAAGACGGACGTTGCGATCGGCAAGCAGGCAGGCAGGCATCTTTCGCAGAAAAGCCCCCCCCCCCCGCGTATCAGGGCTCGCGGATCCAACGGCGATGCATTTGCTAATGACCACACACAGTAGCAGAGCAGAGAAATTAAGTGGTACTGCTGCTGCTGCTGCGGAGTGTTATGATTTCAAGTTTCCACGAAAACCCGTGCCGTTGGACTCGAGACTTCGGAGGCGAGAGTGAGTTGTAGCCGCCCCCCCCCCCTCCCCTTCCCCCTTCTGGGTGCCGGGAGCCACGCAATCCGTCTGTCATCCGTTCTCGAACGCTGGTCCAATTATTGTCACCGAGTGCACCCCCGTCCCCCGGTCGCTCAATATCCGCTCCCGGGGGGGTTTGGGGGGTGGGGAGGGGGGAGAAAAAAAGGGAAAGGGAAGGCTTCAAAGAGGACCACCCGGTGACCCGTCCCGGAGAGTTCGTGAGGTGATGGCAGTGGCTAGATATGCAAATGTGTGCCAGCCAACCAGCCAACCAACCAGCCAGTCAATCTAACCCCCCCTCCTTTTAGCCAGCGAGCGTGCGTGACCAGCGGAAGTGGCTGGGCTGGACAGGGACATGCGTTCCACCGATCGCCAGTCCCGGCCACTTCCCGGAATTCGAAGGACCAGTCGCTCGGTGCATGTGTGCTTGTGAGTGTGTGTGTGTGTATCTCGATCTTCTCGTCCGCTTCATCTCAATTATTTTTGCGTCATTATGTCTGACACGCCGACTGAGCTTCAGACACCCCCCCCCAACCCCTTCGTGGGCGAGGAAGGACGGCTGCTTTGGGATTTGTTGCTGTTGCGTTGTTTTTGTGGAACAAAATTTCAACAACAAAAAAACAGGGGAAGCCGACAACCCCACTGGAAGAGTTGCACGTCCACAGCACCAAGCCAGAACCAAGGACGCAGTCTGGGCGCACCGGGTGTTAATCAGCACACACCACACACCGACGGGCGAACCGAACCGTCAGCTCACCGAGGGCTACGTGAGCACCTGGCTGAGGATGATGGACTAATGCCCGCGCTGGCAAGACCAGACCAGCAAAACCGAAAACCAACCAGAAATAGATAGAAAGAATAGAGGCGCCATTACCCGGGGGGCGCAAGGGGGGAGGTTTTCGCACCCTCTTCGCTAGCGCCTCGCGGGTGCCATTGACAGGATGATGAACTGGGGGGGGGGGGGGGGGGGGGGGGGGCACTGGTGTGACACCTCAAACCACCAGGTGTGACTTGTGCTGGCCAGGGGATGATGCCCAGAATCCAGTCCAGGTCCCTTTTCAACCTGACACGCACACATACAAGGTTTTTTTTTTTTTGGTGAAGGTCTGAAGGTACAAAAATCAACATCAACAAACAAAAAAAAAAAAAAAAAGGGAACGATGGTCAGTCTTGCCAGTCCAGCCAGGCGGACCAGCCAGTTACTTACTATCGCTTTAGCTAGCGCTCTAGTTGCACCCCCCCACCCGTCTCCCCCGCAGGTACCAATAAATGATGTGGAAGGATCCGGCCAAAAACCGTCCGGCCAGGTCCGGTCCGAGTGGTCCGGTTGTCACTCGCTCGCAGCTCCCTGCGAGCTGGTACGATACGACGGCAGCCATGTTTCTTTTTTTTTTTTCTGTCGACTATCCTGGACGCCGAAGCCGAACGAACCCTGCGATGCGATGCCGAACCCTGCGAAGTGTGTCTGGCGCGTGACACGGGTGGGCGGGGGGGAGGGGGGGTGTTGTGTAGATGTCTGTGAGCTGTTGGTGGACGGATGCTAGCCGTCCGTTCGTCTGCCCGGGCTTTCCGGCCGTTTTTTTTGTTCGCTTTCATTTCAAAGGGTTGTTCAGGGCGTGGGGGGGGGGGGGGGGGGAGGGAGGAGACCTAGCCCTTTAGTCTGCTTTAGCCCGATGCCCGATATGCTAACGAGACCCGGGATCGTTCAGAATGATCCCGACATTCCCAGCCAAGGGATGCTGGCACCCGCCGGGACCACTGACGCGTCGACCAGCCCAAAAGGGTGCGTGTGTGTGTGTGTGTCTCCGTCTCCGTCTCCGTCTCCGTCTCCGTCTCCGTCTGTAATGCAGACATCACCGTTGACAGCCGACACACACACATACACACACGTGGCAGGATGCTCCCGCTTTGGAAACATATTTTCAACCCTCTACCCCTTTCACTGCAACCCCCTTCCAACTTCCGCACGACGCTCGAGCGTCTCGTCGGTAGTTCACAGATCGAGTGGAGCGGACAATGGCGAGCAGAATACACCCACCCCCCTCGAGGGGGTGTAAGAGGCCTAAAGGGATGGAGGGGGTGGGGGTTGAAAAAGGGAGAGGTGAAAGATGGCTACTTTTCATTTCACGCTAGGGCAGTTCACGTTCGCGTCGCATCGCTTTCCCCGCGGAGTCATCCCTTAATTTTTGTGTCGGTTTTTAGAGGGAGGGCCTAGGGGGTGAAAGCCGGGGCAACCATGTTGCCAGCCCATCCGGATCTCCAGCGTCCAGGCCTGGGCGCCACAGGACGCACCGAACAGACGGACCGAACCGAACTACCCTTCCAGGGGGTTTTTTTTTTTTTTTGGGGGGGGGCCTTATACGAGCCCCCGTGGCGTATGGTGGTTTTTATAAGGGGATGGGGGGGGGGATAATCACGCTTCCGGTCCACGATCCACCCCGTAGCACGAGAGTATAAGATGCTGCCTGTAGCCCGTTTGCGAGCGTTTTGGGGGGATGAGAGGGTGCACAAGGGATGTGTCACCGGGCTGCAAAAAGTGCTGCATTTTTTATGACGATCCAAGGTAAAGGTGCGACCCTGCAGCGACTCTCGGAGTGTTTTATCTGCCCAAGGGGTGGGTGGTGTGAGGGTGGGGGGGGGGCTCAAAATCCATAATGGAACAAGGAACTACCCCATCCCTCTGTCTCGTCTCGTCTCGTCACCGAATCCGAGGCATCCTTTTGCGGGTTCAAACAATGGAGCTGACAATGAGGGGCGGGGGTGGCGATTGGGAATTTTTGGCGAAACAACGGCCAACCGAGTGCGCTTCCTGGATGGTGTAATTACGTTGCACCGTCGTTGCAGTCACCGAGCGTCTGCGAAAAACCGTGCACCGTGCGCAAGATAAGCGAAGAAAACGAGGGAATCCCGAAAAATGCACACCAGTGGAACGAACGAAACGAAAGTAAGACGATCCACCGGTGCACCCCTTCACCCGTTTCTCCGGCCCGTTTCTTGGCGCACCGTTGCACGCGAAGAAAACCACACAGAAGATGAGAGAAAACAAAATTAAGGGAGCAACGAACGAGCAGAGAGGACAGAGCAGCAGCAGCACCAAAGGAGGATGATGCCAAGACGCGATGTTGCGAATCCCCCGATGGAAAGGGGATGGACGGGACAGTTTGGGCCGCACGACCCACGGTGCCACGATGGCCCGGGTGGCGCGGGGCGGGAGGAAGAGCAGATGGAGAGCATTTTATAGCAGTGTGTGCGCGCGCGCGCTCGGAAGATGCAGCCCACCGGCGGTTTCGTGGCAGACGTTGAAGCACTCGAGCTGCTGCTGCTGCTGCTGCTGCTGCTGCTCCTTCGAGATGCCGAAAGCATAATAAATTTTGTATTGAGCTAGGTTAGGGTGCTCACCCCCCTCCCCACCCCCGTTGCTGCCCCGGGTTGCTTTTATTTTATTTTGTTGTTTTTTTTTTTCGGGCTCCGCCATGTACAACGGTGTGTGTTGGTGTATTTATCTGTGTATCTGAGTGTGTGTGCGCGCGGATAGAAACTTCTCGAAAGCAGCGCGGCAACCCCCTTGCGGGGTAGCGCAAGCTTTTACGACATCGCGACAGGGCACACGCGGTTTGTCGTCTTACAGTTCTAGGAGGTACCATGAATAGGGGGGGGGGGGGGTCTCTACGATGGCGATGCTCCTCGATACACCTCGGACCGCCCCCGGCGACGTACGGCGACGAACACCAACCACCCTCCCCCACCCTCAACCCTCTTCACAGCCCTTCACCCCCCCTGCCGAGACTGGCGGTGCCTGGCGGACGGTCATGTTTCGTCATTCTTTACGACCCAACTCACCCACCGTTCAGCCACCCCTTCACAGGCCCGCTCAAAACACCCGCGCCAGAACGATGCATGGCAGAAGCTGAAGCCCCTCGCCTTCTTCGCGGCACGTACGTGGACTCCGCGGACTCCCATTTCCTTTGGGGCCACCACCTTAGGGTCGCCCGTGCTTTTGTGTTGAGGGAGAAGCTTGCGCTGGAAGTTCTGGTGCGCCGCGGGCCATCAACTTTTATTTTAGCCCACGAAAAACAGGATGCCCCCCTCTGGTGGTGCACCCTGGTGTTGCCCCCCCCCCCCCACCCCCCCTAGTGATCTCTTTAATTTTCAATGAAAATAAAAAAGCCAACTGGATTAGGGCCCCGAAAAATGCCACCGAAGTAGCGGCTAGCTGACGGCTCAGACTCGTTATGTGGCCTGGCAGGTAGCTCCAGTGTGCTACTGCTGCTGCTGATGCATCGATTTTGGAGTCAAAGGAAACTGTGCCCAGTAAAAACAAAAAAGAGGGCGCTGATGCGGACATTAGGATGGTCATCGTGTCACGGTTGGGCGCAAAATGATCGCATCAAATCAAAATCAACAAAACACCACTTGTGTGCGTCTGTTTTATGGACGCGTTTAGGGGTTCAAGTTGGTGCTAACACCATGGTGGCATTTGTGACGAATCACTTAAGGGCTAGGGGGAGTAAGGTATTTAATTGATTTAATCCCAATTTGTTTGTTAACATAAATATTTTCTTTTATCATAAACTCCTAGCCTTTCAACAGTTTTGTATCATTTTTTTTTTGGGTCAATCGAAGCGCAACTGATAAAGATATTAAGTTTCTAAAAAAGAAGCCTACCTTGTCGCTTGCTACTTTCCACTGCGTCCATTGTAACATAAAAACTACTCGTTCGCCGATCGTTTTATTATTTTAAACACATATATTTTTACACTATTTGCCAGGTAGCTTCGTGCAGTTCACATAAAAATTGATGAAGCTTTTTTTATAATTATGTAAAACTCATTTTTCTGGCCTACATTGAAACAATCACCGCTTCCTTAACTTCAAACTGCAGTTTAAATTTTAAAAATTGGAAAATCAACAAAAACTAGACGGGGCTACCTGGATAATTTTATAATCTATCTGGAAAGAATATTGATTTGCATGCGTTTCAGATGACCCATCGCACTGCTACGATGGTGACCGGGAAAAGTGTATCATTGTTGACATGCTCTCTTATATTTCTTGTCATGGGTGAAGTTTTTAATAAATTGTTCTCCAAAATACGACCAAATACAGAGTGCGCCATCAGGATGTATCCTATTTTAAAGTTGAATAACTCTGTCATTTTTCCGCCGATTTTGACAAGTAGGACAGTTTCTGAAACTTCAATCTACGCCATTTTAGTAATGAATCACTTCCACGTTAACCCTCGGTTGGGCACCCGGCGTTTACCCCTTCGTTGGGCACCCGGGTACCCGGGTACCCCATTTATGTGCATTGCATTGTTATGTTCTTGTATCATCGTTTGTATCACTTTTATGATAAAAAATGTGTTCTAGAACTAATTTAAGAGTCTTCGGAACGTATTTTTCTTTAAAAATCACAACAAAATTCAATTAAAACAATAAAAATAATGAACACAATGCATTGATACCCCTTCGTACGGTCATTCTCTACCGCGTACGTCGTAAAGCAAGCAATAAGATCGTAAAGTGATCGAATTTTCCAGCAAATATGTTATTGAAATTATTGATTTCTTCGAATAAAACAGTTTGGAATTGCCATAAGGCACTTTTGAGTCATAAACAATTGAGTTAATTGGGCACAATTGAGCTACGAGATCAGACCAGTTGCTACATGGTGCGTTCAGAAAGTAATGAGAATTTATTTTTTTCTGACAAAACGGTTTGAGATAACGTGTTTAATTTTTAACGATAAGGTAGAGGAAGGTTTTAGCTATCAATCGCACTTTATTTCGTTCGGCTATGACCAACTGAAAGAAAATGGGACGATTTTTCGTGAACCATGTTTTTAATTGATGGAACACCGTAGAATGTCCCCTTTCTATGGGCCATTGGTCTGGCGCGGATCATGCGGATCTTCTTCCTGGCGCGGATCATCCGGACCTACAGAAAAACATTCCGTTGGTGCCAGTAATTCATCAAGTCCTCCTACATTTCTGTTTGCGTGCTCTGTGTCAGGAAGAGGTCCGCGATGGGCTGTACCAGTGGTCCATAGAAAGAGGGCGTTCTACGATGTTACATCAACTAAAAACATGGTTCACGAAAAATCGTCCCATTTTCTTTCAGTTGGTCATAGCCGAATGAAATAAAGTGCGTTGAATAGCTAAATCCTGCCTCTATGTTGGCGTATAAAATTCAATACCTTATCTCAAACCGTTTCGTCAGGAAAAATCCAGTCTCATCACTTTCTGAACGCACCATGTATATTGGTCTCTGTGGTGTACGAAAATGCCGCCTAAACCCTTTTTGATGAAGATTAGTGTATAATTTTGCTCATATGTTAAGAAAATTACACTACACGAACCATTTTTAATCAGTTTGAGAAATAATATATAATTTAAATTGCACATAAAAGGATTCAAAATATGTTGCTTATTTTTCTCCTATTGCTCATGGAAAAGCTCAAAAGTTATTAATTTTTCATCAAAATATTGTAGTTTACCTAATTAACGATTAATAAACACGTCAACATGGATAAATGTTGATAAAAAGTGTTGTTTTGTGTTTATAAACATAGCCCATGTGCATAGCCAACGTGTGGGGTACCCGGGTACCCGGGTGCCACTGGGTGGGTGTTAATTTCATCGGGCCATAATTACCTTTAAATATGAGTTATCAAAACAATTTCAACGTCAATTCGGCTTGAAATGAGTTGTACTTTGGGGATCCGGAGTTTCGTAAAAAAATATTGACGGGAAGGCATTCATTTTTTCGTTGAAAGTTGAAATGGGTACCCGGGTACCCGGGTGCCCAACCGAGGGTTAAAAGGGCGGACTGAAATTGTCACACTTTACATTGAAAAAAAAATCGGTCAATAGTGGATATTGCGATCGTGCAATGGATGGTGAATCCTCGTTCACCGCATATCACAGCGCTGGGCTTTTTTTGCTGTGGATCTGCTTGGAAAATAAGGTTTTTGCAAACAAATTGAAGGCTATGAAACAACTTAAAACAAATATGAGAGTTAAAATTGCCAAATAACTCCCTAAATGCTGTCAAAACCATACAAAATGCGCGAATGAAGGCGGCCATTTGAGCGATATCATATTTTGAGTTTGACACAATAAATGTTATAGAATAACCTAAATAAAACTGGTTTATTTTTTCGGCTGAAAAATGACAGTGAGTTATTCAACATTAAAATAGGATACATCCTGATGGCGCACCCTGTATGCTTGAAAAGTTGTAGTTTATTAATGGCATTAGCAAAAAAAGGACAGATAGATAGTTTTCTAAGAACGAATCATCAAAAATAAGCCATT
This sequence comes from Anopheles aquasalis, assembly GCF_943734665.1. Lineage (NCBI taxonomy): Eukaryota > Metazoa > Arthropoda > Insecta > Diptera > Culicidae > Anopheles > Anopheles aquasalis. Next base: position 2,808,573 of record NC_064879.1, read on the forward strand.
TTTGGTTCGAATCAAAAGATTTGGTCGCTTAAGCGACGAACCCGGTTTGATCATTGATCGTAGTTGCCATCGTCACCATCAACTGTCAAGATGCTGCCAGAAATAGAAACGACTCTACGATAAACTTATAATCCATCAAAAGGATGCTGCTGGAAGTTTTTAATAAATCTTTCTATAAAAAAAATACATCCAACTTTTCTTGAAAAGTTGCAGTTTAACATGACATTCAGGTTAGCAAAATAGATTGAATGGTTTTTTCACGAGAATATCGCCAAAAGGGATCCTTTATTCGCCTCGAATTCTGCCTTAACAGCTCCCTGTTTAACCGATTCGGCGATTGAGGTTCAGTTAGGGCTACTCAGGATAAAGCGTTGAAGATCTTACTGTTTCGTTCGATCGGAATCGGATGTTGGAGCCGTTTGTCATCCACTGCACTCGAATCTCTGGCTACCTTTCGAATGGTCATCGCAAGGCGCCTCACTTCCCAGCTTCCTTCCGACTTCCGTGACACCTGCCACTGACAGTTGAGCGGGGCGGAGGCAAAAAAAAAGCATCTTTGGTTGGATTGGTGGCAGTTTTCGGTGACCAGCACGCCATCAGTGGTGCCATCCCCTGAGGTGGTGCGCGTTGCCGGAGATGCCGGAGACGAATGAAGCTGTTTGGGGCACAACAAAGGGCACAGGGAACGGTAATGGTCTCAACCTAACCTGTGGGGGGGGGGGGGGGGCAGGTGGGGGTTGGGACGGAAAAACAAACAAACAGCCGATAGCAGGGTGCAAAGGAAAGGGGGAATGGGAGTTGATGCAAGGGTTTATTTGAGCGATTGGGCGCTCCGCGCTGCCCTTTTCGCTTTCTGCGCTTCGCTTTTTGCATCGTCGTCGTCGTCGTCGTCGTCGTGGCTTCACCGTCCCTCCGTCCCCCCCCCCCCCCCCCCCCCGTCTGCCATTCCACTCTCTACAACAATCTCCTCCAACGAGTCGTGGGTGTGTGTGTGTGTGTGTGTGTGTGTGTGCGGGTCGTTTGCCCGCACAAAATCCCTCCGGTTCGGTTTCGTCATATTCCGCGGTGCACGTTGCGTTGCGCGCGGGACTGGCCGGGGAAGGGAAGCGCGAATACGGCGAACCGGGCCGGTTCCGTTTTTCTCACGCTTTTCTTCCTCGTCGATCGTGGCCTGGCCTGGCCTGGCCTGGCGGGCGCACACACAACAGCGCTTATCAGCGGTCGACGATCGAGAACCAAGGAGCGCGAGCGCGAGCGCGCGCGCGCGCTCGCACGCGGACATGCCCGCGAGCGTCGTGATCCGTCGCGCCAACCGTCGCGGATCCCTGCATTCCACGGAATTGCCCCCCCCCCCCCCCGTTTCTCGCTCACTCGCTCTGTCTCATTCTATTCCACCCTCGCTACGCCCAGCGGGGGGGGAGGGGGGGGGATGGGGGGTGGACAGCATCTCGCGAGCTTGCAACTCGCTTCCTCGCAGTACAACATGGGGCTACCCTGACTGGGGACGGAGCCCACCCAATAGAGCACGCACAGCCCCCCCCCCCCCCCACGAGTTTGTGGGGTCGCGGTCGCCAGCTTATCGTGCTCGTTTTACTCGGCGCGTTCCCCCCGCCGGCACTTTCTAGGAAAAAAGGCGACGGCGACGGCAAAAGGGGCACCACACGAACGGCCCACGGAGCTGCCACGGAGCTGGCGCTATATTTGCCCGCTGCTGTTGCTGTTGCTGCTGCCACTGCTGCCGCTTCCCATAAAGTGCACTTTTTTATTATTATATCTCGTCTTGTTAATCATGTCTCACGCAGAATAATCGTGCGCAAACTAATGTTTTTTGTCGTGCAGCGCGTGCAGCGATGCAGTTCTGCTGCCCCACCCCCCGGGGTCTGGTGGTGTACGAGGGGTGGGGGGTGCGTGTAGCGAGTGGGGCGAGTGAGCGCGAGTCCCCCCCACTGGACGCCCATTTTTGGGACAAAGAGCGCCACGGACCATCGTCCTGCCTTGGGGAGGGGGGTTGCGCACCCCATCCTCAACCCCCGAGATCTGGTGCATCAGCAAGCTCCCCTATCACACTGATCCCCCGTCCGTCCGTCTGTCACGGCGCGGTGTCTTCTTGTTGTTGTTGTTGACGCAACAATGGCAACGACCCTGGAAAACCCTCCGGGCGGGTCCTGGCCGACCCCGGAGGGGGGTGGGGGGGATGCTGTGATTTTCCTTCCTTTTTGGATTTCAGCATCGCCATCAACATCGAACCCCAAGAAGCGAACCATAAACACCAAGGTGTCAGGTAGTTATCGAAGGGTAACCTCCCCTCGCCCCCCCCCCTCCCCCCGGTGCAGTTTGGGAGTACCTGGCACACCCAGTTAACCCACGGTCCAAGGTCCTGGTGGAGGTCAGGTGGCTTCTTATGGTCTAAAATGCCTTCACACCTGCCGGTGGAGTGGTCGCCAGGATCACCATAAAGGGCATGGCTATCTGTCGCGGTGAACGACCTCGGCCTTTTTTATGGGGTGGTTTTCTCTTCTTTTTGGTTTTTCTTTTCTTTGTTGTTGTTGCTGTCTGGCAACCCCTAGCAACCCACAGGGAATCAACAGGGGGACAGTGCAGTGCATCTCTGCAGCGCTGATTTTCGCACGTCTAGCCCTAGCAGGGAAAGGGGAGCAAGAGCGCGAGGGGATGGAGGGGTTGATCGTAAAGGTAAGCTATCCTTGGAGGCCAACTCCGGGCCAACCAACCACAGTGGCCACTGACAGCGCAGCGCGTCAATCCAACTCGACTGCGAAACTAGCACCATTCGCAGCGCATTCACTCCGTGGCAGCTGTGCGTGCGTCTCTGTGTGTGTGTGTGCCTGTGAACTAATTCGGTGTAACGGTGCATCAGCCCCCCCCCCCCTCCCCCGGGGGGCCGGAGGTGCGATAGCGATAGACATTCGGTACGCGCCAGTCTGCCCGCCCGCACCGGTAATGCACTACTAGCGGCTGGCGAATCGTCTTGACAAGCGCAGTTAAAGAAGGGGGATGTCGGTGGGGGGGGGTGAGAAACAACGAAGCACGACTGGAAAATTAGATCTCCTTGATTCGATAATGACCGGGGCCCGGGGAACGGGGGGGCCCGGGGGAGAGGCGCCCGCTAGACGCGCGCTAGCAATCCTCTAGGATCCCTTCGCCGGGGGGTAGAGAGGGATGGTCAGGGTAAACGCGAAAATAAGCGCGCGGACGCAAGCATCTAGGCGGTTGGAAAAAGAAAAAAGGGAGAGCGAGAAGCAAGAAGACGACGGGATCGAAGTGGGATCCATCAGCGCTGCGCTTCCTTGGTTTGCGAGGGGGATGGTTACCAGGGGTTGTGGGATGGGGTGCACGCTGCTCAGCTGCTGTTGGTGCACTGCGAGAGTGTGGAAACCGGAACGGAGCGATTTGGCGGAGAGATTTCGCGTCTCCCGTGCCAAGCATCCTCCACCGGGGGGAGGGGGGGGGGGGGAGGAGGGTTGTGAAATGCACCGGTGAGCGGCGGAACGGAGGAACGGGAGGGAGGTAAATTGGCAAGCGCAACGCCAAATTAACCCACCGCGGCGCGAGCGCATCGTTTGCATCCTGCGTGCTTGTCAACCCCCGCTCCCTGTCGCCGTCACCACAACCCCCTGTTAGGGGGGATGATGCTCGCACGGTCGCATCGCACCCGCCCCCAGGCCCCATGGATTCGTAGTAACATAATCGCTCGGCCACGACGCTCGACACCAACCCCCCCGTTCAGCTCGATTGCTGCAGCAACCCCTCTGCAAAACCACCCCCTTTTCTATTGGGGGTTGCGCGCGTTGTAGGTGGAAAACTAGCCAGCCAGCCAGCCAGCCAGCCAGCCAAGCTAACCGTAAAAAGGTGGGAATCGCCATCGTCGACTGCCGCCGTCAATCCACTCGCACTCGCGGTGCGAGATTAACCCTCCAAACCCCACCACCACCACCCCCTTCCCTAATCTAATCCAGCGGTCCAGGTCCAGCAGGTCGGCATTGGTTGGCCTGACGCTGACCTAACGCTTCCCATTTTTTCCGCCCGGCAATCCGGCCAGCCTCCAGCGCAGCAAACACCACACGGAGATCCCTCCAGGTGGACCGGGAGGGGCGGGGGGGTTCCAACAGGGTTTTGGGATTTTCGCCAACTCCGATTAGCCGATCACCTGCCTGTCACAGCAGCAGCAGCGGCAGCGGCAGCGAGGGGTGGAATCGAAATTGGATAATGATGCTTTGTGTGGTTAACTTCACCACCGAGCGACCCCGTGGCGGGTGCGCTAGTTCGTCTAGAAGCACCCGACCACTCGAAGCGTTCACATGGACGTGTGAACGAGCCCTTGGTTGTGAAGAATCGGAAGAGTGCAGATTAATTCCGCGACGGCATGACCTTCCTGGTTCCTGGCCCCCCTTCCCTCACATCCTCCCCACGAGGGTGCTGCACAACCTCCCCTGGAGAGGTCCAGAGGTGTTCCAGTTGTCCGCGAAACCCCTAGCTCCTAGCGTGGCTAGCACCGAGGGAAGCAACCCCAACACAGTGTGTGTGTTTTTTTTTTTTCGTGTGCATCCCCTAACCACAGCGATGGGGAAGGGGGTGCAGCAGCAGCAGGTGCAAGTGCAATGGAATTGAGTGACCAAAACACACATCCTTTTCCCGGTCTTTCTCTCTCTCTCTCTCTTGCCCTCTCTCTCTCTCTCTCTTTCTCTCTCTCTCTCTCTCTCTTTTGCTCTCTCTCTCTCTCTCTCTCTCTCTCTCTCTTG
>NC_064879.1:2818329-2892843 GCF_943734665.1 Anopheles aquasalis
CGCAATGCGTTTCCTAGGAACTGGTGTGTGGCGCATCGTGGTTCCCGTTACCCGTTCGTCGTGGTGGTGACAATCTTCTATTTTTTTGTGTATTATTATTATTATTTTTTTTTTATACATTTACGCACGCGCGCGACTGTCCGCGACAGAGGGCGATCGAATAGCCGCGTAACGCGTTCATCGACCGCCACCACACATGACCCGAAAACATGCGAAAGACACAACAATGGTACAACAAAACAGCGCCAAACAGCAGCAGCAGCAGCCAGGGCCGTCGTGGGGGCCCCGAATTTTTTTTTTAACTATGTTAGAGCGATCTTTTCGGGTAGTTCGCGCGGTTTTTAAACACACTAAAACCTCCTTCAAACGGGGATTCACCCACTATTCACTTGCGATATTTTTTATATTTTATATTATATATTCTCCCATTGAGCATCTAGTGAGATGCCCTTGGCATCGTAACAACCCTTGGCTGGTTGTCCTGTGCGCTTGCCCTTCCCTTCGCCACGCATCACATTATTTCATTAATTCTATGTTTAGTTTCTTATTGGCGAAAATATGCAAACGATTTTTAAATACTTTTATTTCCCTATTATTTTATACTCACTTAGTACCTTGTTTGAAATGTATGATGCATGCTCTCTAAATTGCTCTCGGCATTTCAAACATGCCAAAACAAACTCGTGTTGCTTTATCTCGTCCTGATGGAACAGAATACCTTTTCTGTTGACCAACTCTAATAATTGTTCAATTAATCGTTAGCTGGAAATGACACAGATACTATTTTAATTTAGTCAGCATCTTAATTTAGTATTTGACTGTACCAAAAACAGCTCATCTAAATTATTATAATCATGCGCACCTGCATGGCAGTCAAAACTGGTTTGGCCACCATTTAAGCTAGTTCACCACGCTATGAGCACGATCGTTTAACACAATCTGACAATATGTTACTTCTTTCTCAACACCAATCACTTCAAGTTTCGGTAATGGTTCTTTTGATGGCTTTGTATTAAGGGGGGACTTCGGTATTTTCCTTTAACGAGTTTTTGTTACGTAACCATTCAACTGTATTTTTTCAAGTAAATGACATAATAATCTACAACTTTTGAAGAATATTTGGTATTGTTTTGAGCAACATCAACTCAGTAGTTTTTCCCGGTACGATGGGCACCGACTTTGAAAACGTTGGTTTAGGGAAACGCTCTTCAAAGTAGCGAGCTGCATGGAGCCTTGTATGAAACGCGGATTTTCAAAAATCTGTATCTTTGTCAGTTTTTCCTCGATTGATCCAAAACTGCTCTTGAACAACAATGCTCTTGAAAGGATCAGCTTTTAGGGAAAAATGTTAAAAACATGTGTTACAAATAAAAATTAAATACCGAAGTCCCCTCCTTAAACGAGTTTAATTTCTTCGATTCGATTAATTTTTTTGGTTTTTATAACTCTACTTGATCTTATTCATGTGTTAGAGGATATTTTCACCTTTACAATAAATCAGATTTTATGGTCAAGTAATTGACCGGGAGAAGAGCGGCTACTAGTTTCTAACACCTTTAACTTTTTATTCAAGCACAGGGTTACTGATATGACCTATTCAACACACCATCACTTTTTTGTGTTAAAACTCTTTTTTAAACAATTTCAAAGACAAAATTGTCTTAAAATTCTCGTATGAGCTTACGGTCAAGTAATCGATTTGAGAGTTTAAGGACTGCACAATAGCGATTTTTTTGTTTTACATCACAGAACACATTGTTTAGAAATTCGCCACATTCGCCGCAGCATGTAACTCTCTTTTTGGACCGGTTTGCAGCCTTGAAGGCAAAAGGTGACCACATCGAGCTGAAGTAATCGGATTCTGACAACAATTTTGTCTTTGAAATAAAATAAAAACCATTTCAACACAAAAAAAAGTTGTGGTGTTGTCAATAGCTAACAATTCATATTAGTATCCCGGTAAAATCCAAACTCGCAGAGATTCGGTGGCCCTGGGCTGGGAAAGATGGCCCTGGACGAAGCTGCAAACAGACCTGAAACGCATAAGAAATTGTACCAGCAATCTGTCTGTCCGCCCGTCCGTTCCGGTCCTACCACAACGCGCATTATCGCTTACTCGTCGCTAAAACCCTCTCCCTCTCTCTCTCGCGCCGATTCCCGTCAAGCGTAAACTGTCAAGTGACGCATCGCGATGATTACCCGACACCGAGAGAGAGAGAGTGGTTTGTCGACTAATAGCGCGTCTGCGGTGCACGCATTAGTACGCCAATTAAGTTCGCTCTCGAACACGAGAGCCAGCCTTATTCGCAACGCAACGCAACGCATGTGTGTAGGCAGGTGTGTATGTGTGCTTCCCCACATCGAACGGTGGTGCTGACGGCATCAGTGTCGAACGTCAAAGAGACCTGCTGATGCTGATGCTGATGCTGATGCTGGTGGTGGAAGAGGAAGGAACAACCCTTGTACAACATACCCATGAACATGGGTAAACCCACCCCTCGTCAGGTGTAATTAGGGTGGTGCGTAGCGGCTGCAATCGATTAGAGTGGTGGTGGAGGGAGGAGGAGCTGCAACCCCGCGTTGTGCAACTCCTCGCACCAGGTTGGGGTGGCGGGGTGTAAAAGGATAATTAAAATCCACGCGCCTCATTAACACCTTTACATGGCCGTTTTTTGTTTTGTTTTTTTTTCCAGCTAGTTGTGGTTGTTGTTTTGCATACGATTGCCATCCCTTGTAGGGCCATTCATCATAACCCCATCGCCCGGTTGTTATTATGCAGATCAGAGTGTCCCGCCCCCCCCGCCCCTGCTTTCAGCGAGTGTTATCGAGAGAAGAAGAACCAACCAGCCAGCCACCCGGTGGTGCAGCTTTCATCCCCAAGATATTCCAACCCCCCCCCGGGTGGGGTTGGTAACTAATAGTGACCAAATGTAGGGGAGGCCTTGTCCACTGTTTTGACAAGATGGCTACTGGATGCCACCGGTTTCTGGTAGCCAAAGCCTTGCCAGTCTGGACGGGACAACAACTTCAGGTTTCCACCCCAAGAGCCGGTGTTTGTTTGGTGGACTGACCCGGACGGAACACGCTGAAGGCCGCACGAAGGTGACCTCGAAGTGTCAGGAAGTTTGTGAAAATGGGGAAAAATGGGGAGTGCAAAAGCTGAGATGACTGAACGCGACACAAGATCCTCCCCCCCGAGGTCAACCCCAGACACGGTAATTGGGCGATTCCAGCCAGCTTTACTACCCGGCCCCGGACCGGCCCAGACACATAGCACGCGTCGCGTCGCGACGCGTCGAGGTCGAAGAACTTCGCACTCCCAAAAACCGTCGGTCCCGGCAGCAGGCTAACCCCAAAAAACAACCCCCTCCCCCCCCACGCCCCCCCCCCCTCGCCCCGGTCAGGGGGTGCGTGAACCGGTGAACGACCGGGCGGCTGTCTGCGTCTGGACTGGCCGGGTGCCGGATGCCAGACCTACGACTACGTTTTGTGTGGCTGCCAGGAAAGGCGCCAGGCTCTAGGGGGTGGGTAATGGGGGGTGGTGAAGCCCATGTATCAATGCTCGGGGCGCGCGCGCGCGCGCGCGCTCCCTTCCCCCCCGGGATGCGTTCGGGTTGTGTTTTCGGGCCCGGTTCAATGGCCATTTTACGCCCATCACATCCTCCCAGAGCACACCCCCACCCCCTTGTGACGTTGGAGGTTAGGCTGGCCACCCGTTGCCCTTGAGACGTCCTCGCGACGCCGGGCCGGGCATTGAAGGGACGGCGTGCCTGTGCGTTTGTCCTGCTGGCGTGTCCTGTCTGCTGTACGCATTAATTTACCCCCACACACAGCAACAACAACATTAACGGCCCATCCCCCCCCCCTAACCTCTCGCCTGTGCACCCCCGCCCCACCACCTAAAAAGCGAGGTTTGCAAAGCTAAGCAACCGAAGGATTCGCTCGCTCGTCTGCCCGCTAAAAAGCCTCCCCGGGTGCTGTGAAAACGAAAACGAAAAATGCGAAAATGCGAGAGAGAGAGAGAGAACGAAAATAAAAAAAAAAAAACAGAAACACGTCCAATTTCGGGCAGTCCAGCGAGGCACGTGACCACATGGCTTTTTTGGGCGGACTAACCTCACAGAACTGCACTCCCCCCCCCCCCCCACCCCCTTTCGGTCTCTCTCTCTCTCAGTGGCGCGCGCTCCTTCTATCGCATCGGCCGCAAAGCATGGGCGCTACATTATTATCCTCATTTTCGGTTGCGGTAGGTCAAGAAGGTGTTTGAACGCTTCTACATAATGTTAGACGTTCCCTTTCCTTGCCCTGCGTCATCATCCCTTGCATACCAACCCCTTTGCACCCTCTTTCACTTCTCTCTCTCTCTCTCTCTCTCTCTCTTGCCTACGTTTTTGGTTTCAGTTTCGAGGATATCCTCTTTGTTGGTGGGCCTTATGCGCCGAAAGCCAGACAGGACAGACGTAAAGTTGGAGCGCGCGCGCGCGCGCGCGAGAGAGAGAGCGAAGAAGATCGTCGTTCAATTTTCTCTCTCTCTCTCTCTCTCTCTAATACATGGAGTGTGGCTCAAGGCTCGACGGCCTCGGCTGACTGGCTGCGTCTTGCTTCCCATTTTGGGGCCCCCGGCGCGTCGGTCTCGTTGCTTATCATCTCCTGATGCAGTACCTGTAAGCGTGTGTATGTGTGTGTGCACCCCCCCACCCACACTCCAACCGCGCGGCTACATCTACTTACAGCCTTGTGCACCAAACACTACAACACCCGTTGTGGTGCCGCTTGCGTTGCGTTGCGTTGCGTTCGTTGCGATCGATAAATTTCGTCTGAGAAGCTTTAACGACCCACCGCCCCCCTCCCCTTGGGCCACCCTTCCGTTTCCTTTTCTTACTTCTCCGTTCCTCCGTCAGCCTTCTCTCTCTCTCTCTCTCTCTCTCTCTCGCTCTCTCTGTTTCGTCCTGGCGCTCTTACAGGTCTCTGGTCTGGACGCTCTGTTCGCTGCTGCTGCTGCTGCTGCTACTCGATTGGAAGGATGTGTGTGTTTTTTTTTTTTGGTGCTTTTCTTTGTGTTTCTACCACCGCTTCGGTCTCCTCGAACCCCACCCCTTGCAGTGCGTCTCCATCGTGGTTCATTTTTGCACCAGGAGTACAACCCCTCACCGCGCGCGCACTCACCCCAAAAACCAACCCCTTTCCAAACCACCCCACCACACCCCTTAATGCAGCGTGTTCGGGGGGGGGGGGGGGGAGTGCGGTCGCTCGTTCGTTCATTCGCATCAGCATCGCCAGACCAGGCCGCTCCGAGAAAACACGGGGGGATGATGATGATGATGCCATTCTAATTATTTTGATGCTTTTTCGGGGGTTGTTTCGCAGCCCCCCCCGCACCATCTCACCCCGCCAGGTCCTTGGTTGATCGATTGGATTGGAGTCGTGGGCCAGAAATTTTTTCTCTCTCTCTCTCCATGCCTTCTCTCTTCATTATTCCAGACCACTCCAGCTGACCGAGCTGCGGCGCATCCTTCATCACACTGCCACTGCCTACCGCCAGACAATCGATCGAAGAGGTCGCAGCAGGTCCTCCCGGAACGCTGGGCCCTCTCCTGGCCACCTGGTCACCGGTGGCCGACCGGTGGTCAAATCCAGCCAGGTTCGCCTTCTGGTTTTGTTTGTTTCACCCTCACAGGGAAAAATACAAAGAGAGAGAGAGAGAGAGAGAGAGAGAGAGAGAGAGAGAGAGAGCGGGGACGTTTTTGATTCAAAATCCTCGCCCGTTCGGTCGGTCGGTTGGTTGGTGATGGTTTTTTTTTTGGCTCTTTAAACGTCTGGAAACGCCTGGCAGTCGTAAACCCCGCCGTCCTTTTCCTTCCTCACCCTTCCCTTCCTTCCTCCTCCTTCATTCACTCGTCTGGCTGTTGTTGTTGGTGATAGTTTCGCTGGATTCGGCGATTTTCGGGGAGCGTCCTGTTCTTGGGTCCTCCTGGGAAGAGTCGACGACCCTCCCTCCCTCTCTCCCTCTCTCTCTCTCTCTCTCTCTCTCTCTCTCTCTCTCTAGGACAGGGAACGGTAAAGAACGGTTTGCGTGGAGTAGCGGTGGTCCTGAGCATCATTGTGATCCCCCCCCGGACAGGAGGCCAAAGGGCAGATGAGATGGTTGTGAAGGATATGGGCCGCAGAGCAAGCAAGTCAACGTTCCGACCAATGGGGAGGGGGGGGGGGGGGTGGACCGGGATCCGGATCAACCGAACCGCACGCCAGACACATTAGCAGCCACAGCGGTAGCGGTACCGTCAACCAAACCTCACACAACCCAGACCAACCCCCTGAAGGAGTCGCAGGGGATGATTGAAGGGGATGATGCGCGGGATATACTACCCCCTTATTGATCCTTGACTCCCGAAAACCGGCGACGAGCGACAACACACGACGACGCCAGACTTTCTCTCTCTCTCTCTCTCTCTCTCTCTCTCTCTCTCTCTCTCTCTCTCTCTCATACACAGGACGCAGGATTAGGACGGGCCTGATCCAGGTCCAGCAGGGCTACTAATCGGTCCCAGGACCCCACCAAGGTCCTCTTCCTCCCAACTCCCCCCCTCCCCCCCAAGCCGCCATCCCGGGTCATTGATAGTAGGCATGCGCAGCACCAGCACCCCCCCCTTCACCCCGTCTGCACCACCCTCAAGAGCTGCTCTGTCTGTGGTAATGCTGCTGGCGGCCGAGAGCTTCAGCGTCTAGCGTCCGTAGTGCCATTCCCGAGCGCATTTTGTGTTGTGGGGTTTTGTTTCCTTTTCCTTTTTTGTTTTTTTTTTGTTATCCATTTTTATTTTTATTTTCTGCGGATATCGGGACCGGACTCCCGGCAAGCCTCGACAAGCGGAATCGAAAGGAAAGGGAGGTTCGACGGTCCGAAGGGGTGGGGGTGGGGGGATCGATCGATTCAATTCGATTCAACCCCCGGATGGTGCCCGATGGTGCCGACGATCCTGGTGACCATCCCATCCCTGGTGGTGGCCCCTGCTACTCTCCAAATGACTCATCATCCTTCACGACCTCCTCCTCCTCCTCCTCCTGCTCCTGCTCCTCACGCTGCACTGCAACTCTCGTTTGGCGTCCAAAAAACCGCGAATGCAGCCCCCAGAGATGCAGCTGCAGTAGCCAACAGCAGGCGCTGGACGGCGCTGATCAATCATAATCATCCTGGTTTGCTGGTGGAGAAGGAGGGTGGGGGTGGGGTTGGGGGGAAAGGGAAGCGAGTGGGGGAAGCCCGAGATTCGGCTTTGGTGCACGGAAGATTCGTCGTGGAAACGTGGTTAAACGACGATGACAACGGAGGGGTCGAAAGAGGGTGCAAAAGAGGGTGCAAAAGCATAAAATGATTTATGACCTTCCCGCCGCCCCCTTCGCCGCACCCCGCCACAAGAGACAAGAGAAACACACAGCGCTGCCGCTTTCCTCACGAAGCGCCAAATCGATGATAATGATGTTGCCGCTGCTCCCTCCAGGCGTTGCCGATGATGATGATGATGATGATGGGCCACTGTGAATCAATGTCCTTTCTCCCCCCCCCCCCCCCCCCCAAAAACGTCGCTTTCGCGTTCGCGCGCATTTTTTTTTCTTTTTTTTTTTTTTACTTCCCCTCCGATGAAGGTGGCAAGATTGTTTCGCGATCGCGATTTGGTGCATTTTGCGATGCAGAAACCGAAATGCCGGATGACCGTAGGAAGTAGCAACAACAACAACAACAACAACAACAACAACAACAAAAAGCTGGCCCGATCGAGGGACTGGATTTGCATACAAAAGACGCATTTAAAGACGGGGTTGCAGGAAGGGATGCAGGAAGGGTAGAAAGGGGTTTGCGTCGTGGCTTATCTTCGCGGCATCTTTTCCGGCAAAATGGTGGGTGAGTGGGGGAGGGGGGAGGGTGGGGTGAGAGAAGGATAGCGCCGGCAACTTCCCTCATCTCCTTTTTTTTTTTGCCTGCGGTAAAAAAGAAAGCATAAATAAAGAGAGAGAGAGAGAGAGAGAGAGAGAGAGAGAGAGAGAGAGAGAGAGCACGAGTGGCGCCCGGGTACTCTCATCAGCACCTGTTTCGGACCACTGCTGCTGCTGCTGTTGCTGCTGCTGATCTGTAAGCAAGACGTCGACGTCACGAACACACGCGGGGGACGGCGAGAGCGCACCCGCACACGGTGGGCGGCCCATTGATGGCCAGCAAGATGACGGATGACGGACAATCCCGGGGTTCCGCGGTCCGGGAAGGGGGACGGATCGCAATCGGTGCTGATGGTGCTACCGATATACGCGCCCAACGCCGGGAGGATTGCGGTGCGGGCAAGCGGATCTGTCAATCGGGACGTCATCGGCCTCCGTCGCGCCGGCTCACAGTCACGGCAGCAGCCCATTCGTGGACGCCCTCGATCGACCACCCTTCTGCGCGGTTGTTCTGTGTGGCTCATTAAAATAAATGATGGATCGCGATGTGGAGACTCTGGCGCATGCCAGCGAGCGCGCCCCCGGGGGGGGGGGGGGGAGGTGGGAGAGAAAATTGGATTTTTCGGCCTCGCAACTCGGAGAACGTGATCGGTGAACGTGAGTGTGCGGGAGGATGGAGTGCGATCGGGCAAGCGAGTGAACCCCGCCACCACGGAGTCGACCGGATGTGACCGGCAATGCGGCAGGACGTTGACGAGGGATGGAGGGGGGGGGGGGGTAATGAAAAGGAAGGAGCAGCAGGTGCAGTCTAGTGGGCGGCTAACCAACTAACCAACGGCCGGTCCGTCCGTTCCGTCTGGTTGTCTGTCATAATTGACCACCGACCGCGCGCGCTAGGTCACGCGGGATGCCAGATACCTCTGGAGCGGGGGGAAGATGGGGGATCGGTTGCCTCACCACACCCGGGCGGTCAACGCAACTCAACTCTACTCACTAGACTCAAACATGCACAGCTGGAAAAGCTCCCGGCGCTGGTTTTCTTAAAGGGGGGGAGGGGCCGCCGGTAATTTGTGGAACAAAACAAGGATCATTTTTGACGATTTTTTGTGACGGAACCATTCAACTTTAGTTTTTCAAATGAATGGCATAATTCACTGCAACTTTTGAAGAATATTTGGTTCTATTTTGGGGAAGATTGATTAAAAACTTCATCCATGGCATCACATTTCGGCAGTCGTGTCTTCGAAAAGGTACTTTTTTACGGTGGCCATCGTAGCTCCGGGATGGGGTATCAGAATAATACAAATCGATACTCGTTTGAAAGACTATAAGTTTATCCAGCTAGCTCCGTCGAGATTTTGTTGAATTTCCTATTTTCCGATTTTTGGCAGAATTTTGAAGTTCGAAAAGTGATGCTTTTTTCGATTTTGCATAAAATCACGATTTTTAAACATTTGTTTACAAAAAAAAATTAAAATTTTTGATAAAATCTCAACGGCGCTAGACCTAGAAAATAGTGTTCAAAATATGTGTTAAAAATTTCGAATCGATCGATCTTGTCATTTTTACGGTACCGATGGGCAACGACTTTGAAAACGCGTTGATTTTGCGGAAAGTAGCGAGCTGCATGTTCTCTTCAAAGTAACGAGCTGCATGTTGATATTCGTTAGAAAGATTATAAGTTTATCTAAGTAGCCCCGGAGAGTTTTCGGTGATATTTCTATTGTTCAATTTTTGGCAGATTTTTGAAGTTCAAAAAGTGATGCTTTTTGCTATTTTGCCAAAAAAAGACGTGCTTTACATAATTGTTACAAAAACAAAGTATCAAGCATTTTCATGCAATCTCGACGGGGCTACCTGGCAAAAAGTGTACAGATTATGCGTTAAAAAATTCGACTCGATTTGTCCAGTAGTTTTTACGGTACCGATGGGCACCGATTTTGAAAATGTTGGAAACGCGCAAGGCATGGAGCCTTGTATGAAACGCGGATTTTCAAACTTAACTATAACTTTGTCATTTTTTCCTCGATTGATCCAAAACTTTTACACAGTGTTCTTGAAAGGATCAGCTTGCAGGGAAAAATGTTAATAATATGTGTCACAAAACAAAATACCGAAGCCTCTCCCCTTAAGAGTGATAGCGTGTTGACCGATAACATTGATTAACCCAGGTTTCGGACTGTGTGCGCGTGTAAGCAAGATAAAAAGTGAGCGAGAGAGAAAGGTTGGGGGTTGGGGGGGTGAGTAAGGACGTTCTCACGGACTCCACTTCCCCGGGAACGATGCCAACCCGGCTCATAATTCTACGCTCATAGCAGCCATCCTCCAGGTCAGGCCGATAGTCCCCCCTTTCGAGAGGGAGTAGTAAAAGGAGAGAAGCGGAAAGAGTGCAACAGAGAGAGAGAACCAGAAGAAGAAGAAGAAAGAAAGGGATGAATCGCGCGGGGCGACGACGGACGACCTTTTGTTCGCGAGAGGCCAACCAGCGTCGCGTCGCGTAAGTTGAGTGGCGTTAATGGTGTGTGCTGGCGGTCTTCTTGTGTGAGCAGCGCAGATCCAATTACCCGGTCCGCGGTCCTCGCCGATCGTCGATTCCATCGAGCCCGTCCACAGGAGCCGATCGGTCGGCGCGGCCACCCTCAAAAGATCTTTCGTTCCGTCGTCGTCGTCGTCGTTGTCGTCTTTGTGCCCTCTTCAGAAACGAGCGAGCGGTAGGATAATTAAGCGGCGCGATTACGAGTTGCGATTACGGGTATTGAGGGGGGGGGCATTGAATCAAGTCACATCCTTTTGATAACAGCGAGCAATGGGAGCACTGGTAGTGGTTGTCGACGAAATATTATTTTGCTCGGGATCGCTGCAGGAGGATCTAGGATCTTCATAAAGGACTCTGGCAGGGCTCCAGCTGAGCAGCTGGGTGTCGAGTGAAGAGCGCATTTGCAGCGCAGCGCTGCCCTGTGGACGTACTGGCGCCGCCAATGTCCGTCCTCGCGTGATCCGTCGGTATAATTGACAGTCGCAGGAAGGGACAGGACGGAAGGAAGGCTTGTTAAGCCTTCCGCTGGCGAACGACGATTGGTCGGTGGCGGCGCCAGCACCAGCGCCTTTAATTTCACGCCCCGCCAAGCACATCCCACGCAAGATGCGCTCCGTTTCACCTGCTAACCAGGTCTCCAGATCTTTCATTTCGTACTCTCTCTCTCTCTCTCTCTCTCTCTCTCTCTCTCTCTCTCTTCCCCTGTCTCTCTCTCTCTATCACTCTATCAAAACCGTTTTGGGCGTTCGCGTGACGTGCGATCGCGATTGAATCGCGATCAGGGTGCGCGGCGGATAAGGATTATCCCTTAATCCTTAAGAAGGGGGGGGGATGAAATGCAACCCTTAGCGAGAGGGTGGGTGTGCACACGTAGGCTACACGAAGTTGGGTTGCGTGATACAAGAGAGAGAGAGAGGGAGGATTGATCGCCCCCCCCGCTCCCCATTCCGTGATGCAGATCCTGACCGATTAGCCACCTCCATTTTAGGGGGTGGGTGCAAGGGGATGCAAACTCCCGAGAACAACGCACACACACGGAAGCACACAGAGACAGTCGAAAGATAGCGATGTTTTCGGGTGATGGCGATCGGATGGGGAGTGCGGGGGGGGGGGGGGGCATCGCACACCCACCTACACCACCGTGCTCGATATCTCGGGCGTATTAATCGATGCAGCGAAGCAGATGTGTGTAGGAGGGGTGTTCTTTGAAGTGCTGCTGCTGCTCCGGTCCCGATTCTGGTGCCGATAACCACCGCACACCTCCGCCTCCGTCACATTATCCCTCCACTCCACCGCTGCCACCCCAAAAACAAAAAAAAAGGCCGCACCGACATGCAAAAGAGAGGGGGGTTTTGGGAGAGAGGCGGGGCTGGATGAACGGTTTGGCGGCAAATCGCTTTCGCGGGATCGGACCGCCGCCGCCACCACAGGGAATCCGCAGCGGACCATCTCATAATAGGTGCTTCTTCTACCCCATTCACCTCCTCCATCGTTGTCGTCGGTGTGGTTGTTTTTTTCTGTTTTTTTTTTTTTTATTTGCGCCACCACCTTTGATGATGCGGTGATGCTTTCGCGGTCGTCGCCGCCGCGCGCGCGCGGTGAGGCACGGAGCGCGGTGTGGGCAATAATTGGCTCCATCGAGCGCAGCGCGGCGCGTTCCCACAGGTTCCCCGGTACTCCACGGGACGATGGGACGCATGGTGTGTGTGTGTGTCCCAGGATCTGCGCTCTCGGTGTGGATGTGGATGAGTCTGCCAATTCATACAGGTTAATGAGCACCGTAATTGAAGTGGTGCGAGCGATGCAGTTGCAGAAGCAGCAGCGCAGCCCCAGGAGAGCACACCTCTAACGCTCCGTCATTAAAAGCCTGCGCCATTGAAGAGGAAAAGAAAAGGGAACAGACACTGGGAAGAACTGCAACGCCTTGGTAGCAGCCTTGGTGCAGCAGCTTAAGACCTAACTTCAGGGAGGGGGGCTACGGTATTTAATTTTTTGTTGTGACATTTATTTTTTACCATTTTTCCCTGAATGCTGATACGTTCAAGAACATTGTGTAAAATTTTGAGATCGATCGAAGCAAAACTGGCAAAGATACAGATTTTTGAAGATCCGCGTTTGTCTTGCGCGTTTCCAACGTTTTCAAAGTCGTTACCCATCGGTATCGTAAAAACTACTAGGCCGATCGATTCAAAAATTTTAAAGCATATTTTGAACACTATTTTCTAGTGTTGATACTTTTTTTTAAACAAATCTTTAGAAATCGTGATTTTAAGCAAAATCGCAAAAAGAATCACTTTTCAAAATTCAAAAATCTACCACAAATCGAAAAATAAGAAATTCGATAAAATCTTGACGAGGCTACCTGGATCTACTGATAATCTTTCAAACGAGTATCGATTTATAGATTTTTGAATATCTGCGTTTCATACAAAGCTCCATGCAGCTCGCTACTTTGAAGAGCGTGTTTCCGCAAAACCAACGCGTTTTCAAAGTCGTTGCCCATCGGTATCGTAAAAACTACTAGGCCGATTCGAAAATTTTAAAGCATATTTTGAACACTATTTTCTAGGTAGCCCCGTTGAGATTTCATGAAAATTGTTGATTCTTTTTTTTAAACAAATCTTTAAAAATCGCGTTTTCGGGAAAATCGCAGAAAGCATCACCTTTGATCAACTTGAAAAATCTGTCAAAAATCGAAAAATAAGAAATTCGACAAAAACTACGGCGGGACTACCTGGGTAAACTTATAATCTTTCAAACGAGTATCGATTTGTATTTTTCTGATAATCCATCACCGTGAAAAAAATCTTTTCGAAAACAGGCTTTCTAAGTTTTGATGCCATGGATGAAGTTTTCATTAAATCTTCCCCAAAATAGAACTAAGTAGCAGAAGTCACAGGAAAATAGGGACCGCTGGTAGGGTGTGCGAATTTTTATTTTACAAAATAACAAAAAAAGGGTGTGATGGAAAATTGTAACAACCCCAAAAAAAACACACGCCCGCGCACACCGGCTGGCCGGAAGGACAGGAAAGTTTTGATCAACTTTTCTCCTCTCACCCGCGACCACCACCCCGACGGTGGTCGCTAGACGGCCAGACCGACAGACGAGGTACGTTACGGGCGCAGAACCTACCTCAAGGGTAAGCAGGTTGCTCCGTCGTTGTTGTTGTTGCTGCTGCTGCTGTTCTGTTCCGCTGCCATCCCGAGTGTCAACGACCTTACAGTGATAGCGTAATCACAGAGACGAGTCCTGCCTTCCCTATTGTCTGATGGATGCTGCGTGTGATTCAGCATCGGGCGGCGCGTAAAAAGACAACGCTTGCAACGTCTGCCTTCCGTAGGCCACGGTCACAGTGTCCCCGATCGAACGGTTCATCTGATTCTGTTCGCCAACAACACCACATCTCACTCGAGTCTCGGTTGTCAGGCAGGTCGCAGCCCGCAGACAGGTTCCCAATTATCTTAATTAGTGAACGGCCAAGACTCTCACCCCGTTACGGAGGACGAGAGATTGGTTTTTTTTGTTGGGAAAGCTTCGTCGAAAATTGGTTTGGACATGACTTCCGGTGACCAACTAGCCGTTCCACCCTCCTTAGAATCCTTCTCAGATGCCGAGAAAATTGGAGAAAAATCGAAGCTACAGAGAGTGAGAGAGAGAGAGAGAGAAAAAAGGGGAGTGCGAGTATCCCGTCAAGTCATCCAATCATCCATCGCCGGAGCGAGTGTCCGGAGCAGATTTGTGAATAATCAAAGGGACACATACACACGGGCTGGCACCGTATGCATTGGCATGCTCGAACGCATCGCGGTTCAGAGGATCGCCATTAAGGGAGGTGCTTGGGGTGTACCGATGGTTTCTCCGGAACATTTCCCCCCGGGGGGGTAGATAAGCTGATTTTCCAGAAAATCACGAACACCGTTATAGCGGCTGCCCCCTCCCCCCCCCCCCCGCTTCCCTTTCCTCCGTTGGTCTAGGTTGAGCTGGCATCCAATTCCGTCACATCCTTCCGTTCGCCCATCGGTACCGATCGTCCGCTGTCACCGTTTGCGATCGAACCCGGTGTACGGTTCAGTGGCCGTCCGTTCGTTCGTTCGCGTTCCTGAGACACTGCTCGTGTGTCTCTGTGTGTGCGCTTATGGTTCCTTCTGTTCTTTTTTTTTTGTGCCCATCTAAACTACATGTGACGTTGGGCGGTGATGCGGGGGATGAAAGTTGGATAAATTGGTACATACCAGGTACCAGGGACCAGGGAACCGACCTGACTGCCAGTAAGGGAAGACGGGAGTGCCGGGGGAGCGGTTTTGTGGGGGGGGGGGGGGGGGAAGGTACATTTTCTCATTTGATTTCATCCTGCACAGGCCCAGACAGAAATTCTGGGTGGTGAGCGCCTGAAAGGTATGCAGCAGATGCAACAGCAAACCATCAAGCGAACGGTGAGGGCGGAAACGAGGGCGGTGCCCCTTCCCAACACATCCCAACCAGCAGTAGGATACCTATTTGTGTGCATTTAATGCACTACTGCACTTTTAGTGCACAGTTTAGTACAGATCTAACCCCTTTGGCGTAATCGAAGCAATAAAACAAAAGCCAAACCATCAAAGACACCTCTCACCCTCATCCCCCCCCCCCCCCCCACTTCCCACGTCCACTAAATGCACCTGTGCCTGTGGTCGGCCGAACAAAATGGCCGATGGACGCGTTGTTTGCTTTTGTTTCAGCCGCGTATGTGCGAATTCATCCAATCCGTAGCAGCAGCAGCAGAAGAAGAACGCCATCACGAATCAGCCCCCGAGGGTGCCAGGGGGTGCATGCCACTCCAATCGATGCAATTTGTCGCCTCCTCCACCTTCCCACACTCGGGCATCACTGGGTGCTGCTGCTGCTGCTGCTGCTGCTGCTGGTGTTCGCTATTCGCTGGCTGGACGACGCCCTACCCTAGACGTCACCTATCTACTACCCCCGCCCTTCCCCGTCCGCAAACCACCCCCCCCCCCCCTCTGCTCTTGGAATTGTTGTGGCCATATGCAAAGCTGGACGAGGCGGATGGTGGGCTGGATTGACGGACATGCACACACAAAAAAAAAAAAAAAAGAAAATGAAAAAAAAACCGAACACCGAACGCCCTTGCGCCGATGACGCGCCTGCTACTGCACATGGGACCTAGGGGGGCCGGGTGGGTGGCCCCGGAATGCACATGCGATTTTTGTTGGGAGGGAGGGAGGGAGAGAAGCAAGACAACGGGGTGCACACCATGGATCGACGGACGGCACCGCCACGGCACCTCGAAGGCACCTCGAAGGCTCGGAGGAGGAAAGGAATTGATTCGCCAAATCGAATGAACTAGCTGGCCTGCCTTGAGAGTCGGTTCTCGAGCAAGCAAAAACGCAACAGCAAAAAAAAAAAACAGAACCACCCCCTCCCCCAGAAGGGATGAAACAAGGCAAAGAACTATCGATCCCAGCAGGGTTGTGAAAGAGAGAGGACGCAAAACAGAGAGAGAGAGAGAGAGAGCGAGCGAGAGGCATCGTCCTAGCTGGACATCCGTATATACACCAGGCCGAGGCCGGCAATGTCCGCCAGGACGGGCCATCCATATGCCAGCCAGCCAGCGCGACCCAGGCCAAGCCAGACCAGGCAGCGGAAGAGACCGAAGCCGAAGGAAAACAACAAAAAAAAAGAAAGTACCCCCTTTGCTACCCCTTGCTCCCCCCCCCCCCCCACCAACATTTCTCCTCTAGCGCGGCGTTTTTTCCCGGCATCTCCGGGTGAAAAAATTCGGAAAATTGGAAAACCACCCCCCCCCCCCCTATCATCCCCTCACCGGCTACCCCGCTTCGCGATAAGCTTCGCACGGGATATGCGGGAGGCAAAGCAAACACATACACCTACGCTCGGGGATGAAGCTGATGATGACGACGACGACGACGACGACGACGATGACGACGATGCACAACATCCCCCGAAAGCAAGGGTGGGGGGGGGGGGGGGATTGTACGAAACTCGTCCCTATCTGCTGGCTCTATCCCGTTTTCACTCACGCACACATCCATCCAGCTCTCTCTCTCTCGCTCTCTAGGTTTTCTTTCTCTCTCTCTCTCTCTCTCGCTCTCTGTTCTGTACATACATACGCGCACGCATGCACACGTACACAGAAGGGCTAGCCGGATAGGAACGAACGCACCACGCGTTGTCTGCATGCGAGCGTTGCAGCAGGACCCCCGCTTGCTTTCTGCGACAATTATCCCGCTTATTGGTGGTGGTGGTGGTGGTGGTGGTCGGGGATGAAGGGGTGGGGGTGTAGCTGTAGCACGCTCTCTTAGGTACGCGCAGCCGGACCGCATGCACACAGCGGTGCACATCGTCACATCGGTGTCAGCATCAGCACCGTGGACTCCCTGAAAGCCCTGATAGGGGGGTGGTTCCACCCCCATCCACCCTCCCATGGAGTGCTCGATGACCAGCGAGTGAGCGAGTGAGCGAGTGAGCGAACGAACGAGCGAGATCGGTGATTAAGGGGTTTTCGGCGAATCCGAAAGGATCCTAGTGCACTCTTCAACCCCCCCCCCCCCCCCGGGTGGGGGTGAGGGAGAGGGTTGCACATGCAGCGCACATCAATCGCTGGTACCCGGGAGGTGGGTGGGTGGGTGGGTTGGCTGGCTGGGTGGTTGCGATTGGCGATTGGTGATGACCAACTATAGCAGCCCACATGGGAACATGGGCACCCGCTTCATATCCTTTTCTACCCTGCAGCCCCCACCCCGCCCTCCCGTTTCCCGTTCGGTCACTGCGCTGTGGTGCGATTTTGGGAGTGTTCTGCACGCTGCACCACTGCTGCTGCCATTGAGTTCAGTGCACAAGTCCGGTACCGTCCGATGTTTGTAGTCCCCGTCACTCCACCCCCCCCCCCCCTCCCCCGTCCCCACCCACCCTTCCTTTTACCGCCTTGCGGAGGGGTTTTTTGCTGGTGGAGAAATGTAATTTCACTCCGCGCCCCGTGGTAGCCGCTGCCCGTGTGGAACGCTGCGCCTCCTAGATGGTGCCTAGAGTGATAGGGGTTGTTTGTTGTTTTGTGCAGCTGCTCTCTATGTGCTGGGCTGTAGGTATGTCTGTGTGTTTGTGGGAAGAGAGTTTTGGGGACGATTGCGACATGATGATGGCATTGGGCGCTGCTGCTGCTGCTGCTGCTGCTGCTGCACAGATCGAAGACGATTGGAAGCACCCAACCGGGCTTGGCATACGGGGCCCCCATTTGGCATGCGTTTGGACGTTGGCCAGCAACGCACTGCAACGGGGGGCGTTAGCTCGCTCGCTCGCTCGCTCGGCTCGGCTCGGCTTCGGCTGCTTTTTTGTTTGTTTGTTTGTTTTATCAGCCAGGTGGTGCGCATTCGCCTGCAAGGTATGCAACAGAAACGCACCGCCAGGACAGAGGATGCTGCTGCTGCTGCTGCTGCTGCTGGCTGTACATAGGGGACTACAGGCCAGCAACCGTACACGCTGGGCATGTGGGAGTGTGCTGTTTCACCACACGATGCGCATAACCGGCCCATAAGCCCCGATCCAGCCAAGGGGAGTTGGCTCAGCCCAGGAGTGGATCATTTATCTTTCGGCAGCTTTTTTGTTTTTCTTCTGTTTGCTGTCGGCGTTTTTTTTTTCATTTTCTCTACCGATTCAGCGCAGCGCTTCGGGAGGCGGATGCGCCCGCTGCACTTGGCCGGCGATGATGAGCTGTTGGGGTTGCAAGGGTTTCTTTTTTTTTGTTTTGTCACCGCTTTTTTTTGGGGCGCTTGACACCGGGGCCGCTTGTCCATTGTCCTGTCCTGTCCGCAACAACCACACCACAACGGCTGCCTAAACCAATCAACTGCGAAAGGAGTGGTGCTAGGTGGTGCAAACCTGGGAGTCTGGCTGCTGGCTGTTGGTTGGTGAAATGGCCGAAAGTGCCGACGGCCGAAGGCAACTCCTGTTACTCCTATTCGTCCTTTATCCAACCCAAACCAAACACACATAAAATCATGTCCCTGGTGCCGTAATCCCATTCGCTTCTTCGTCGCTCACTCACTTCGCTTGACAGCAGTAAATGCGGTAGCGTCCGCAGCAGATCGATCGAAACCCCAAAACAAAAGCCAGAGAAAATGGCAGAAATCTCGGCAAACCGATGCGGCGCCCAAAAGGAGCGGCGCTGTACCAGGAGATAAAGAGAGAGAGAGAGAGAGAGAGAGAGAGAGAGAGAGAGAGAGAGAGACACTTCCGCCTCGGGACCACCGAAAATAAAAAAAAACTCCCAGGAAAACGGACGTCGCTACAATGTTGGTGCATTTCGGGCTTTACACAAGCGCCCAGCCACACACAAACACACGCATGCATGCATGCAAGCAGCCCGGCAATTTCGCTACGCTACCGTCCGCCAGCCAACCAGCCAGCCAGCCAGCCGCCCGCCCGCAGGTCGGCTCTAATGTGGCGTGAATTTAATTTCCTTTCTGCGCTGTCCGTCCGCGGCTGCAGGATCCGCCCAAACCCTGTCCCCTGGCGGTGAGCTGCGTGACGAAAAGGAAGGAAGGAAGGAAGGAAGGGGGGGAAATGAGTTTCGCGAGGCCATCGCCAGCCGAACGCTGATCGAAAGGGCGACGAGCGTGGAAAGCAATTACCCTACACTGTTGTGGTCGCAGGAGTCCAACAATCAAGAGATAGAGGCTAGGGGAGCGAGAGAGAGAGAGAGAGAGAGAGAGAGAGAGAGTGAAAAAGAGGAGAAAGAGAGCGATCTCGAGCGAGATCGAGAGTGACGTTTTGAGGTGCATGGCGGCGACGCGGCGACGCGTGGAGCTTAAAGATTGAGGTTAGAACCCTCCCCGCCCGTCCCTTGGAGATCAGATCTGTTACGCTACGCGACGCGACACGGCTCCCCTGTCCGTCCGCGGCCAGTGTAATTGATCGTGAATGATTTATTGTGACCGGATGTGTTGCGATTGCGCCCCCGGGGCCAGTGCTGCTCCACTGTGAGCGATCTGCTTCGCCAACTCCTGGCTATCTCCAGTCCCATTCGGTTTGAATTCGATCGGCCCAAGCAGCCGAGTGAGCAGAGCAGAGGAAGCAGAAAGGAAGCGAGCGCCTTTCGAAGGCCTTACGGTGAACGGCGCTACGGCATCACACAGCATCTTGCAGAGATGCATTCCAGAACCCTTCCCAAAAAAAACAAAACCTGTCTCGGGCGTGGTCTCTTTAAGCTGTGCTTGTTCTGTTTTTTTTTTAGATCTAACTCCGAGCTCTTCCCAGAGGCAGCAGCAGCAAGCTGTGGCCGCTCCAGACATAATGCCTTAAAGTTGCGCCCAACTTAAAGGCCTTCCCGGCACCCTGACCTTACCCGAAGCAGCAGCAGCAGCAGCAGCAGCAGCTTCTGTTCGCCTGCAACACTTTCTCTGATGCTGCTGCTGCTGCTGCTGGTGCTGCCATAATAACCATTCAAACGCGTGCACACAGACAACGCCAAACGGGAGGAAGGGAAGGTGCAGGATCAACCCCTAGGCGGGGTCTGATCTGAATGCGGGTGTAGGAAAAGTGCCGGCGACCCACTGTTCGAGTTGCAGCTATAGTTGGTGGCCTAGTTTCGGTGCGCCAGGAGTCCTTGGCAGCAGCAGCACTCCTGAGCGAGAGACCTACATCCCTCGCCTTCCCGACGGAGGATCTTCCCGACAGGACCCCCCCCCCCCTGAGCGCGCCCTCTCTCTCTCTCTCTCTCTCTCCCCCGTGCGATGCTTCTCGTTCGAATCGAAACCGAAAGCGGTTGGCTGTGAGCGAAACGAAGGCGCGACGAGGACCAGGGACCTGTGGAGTCGGAGTCGGAGTCGGAGTGAGTGTTTTGGGGGCGGAGGGGTGGCGCGTTGTCGAGGGTTGGCATTAAATCACCTCGACCGCGGCACCGAGCAGCAACGGCACGGCAAGGATTCCTTCTCATTCTCTACCCCACTAACTCCCTCCCCATCCCCCCTTCCCCCAACCCCTTTCTTCTTGCGCGGGCGCGCGCGATCCGCCACCGGGTCGGTCGGAACTACTTGAGACGTTCTCCTTCTTCTTCTTCTTCTGCTTCCATTTCTTCTTCTTGTGACGCGACCAACCGCGCGAAAGGGGGTTGATTCATTTCCCCCCGCCCCCCCCCCCCTTCCACAGCCAGGGAAAGGGGATGGAAAGAAGGATGTTCGCAAGGATGGCAATGCTGGGGGGAGGGGGGGAAAGTTTGACTTTTCTTCCCGTCGACTGTCCGCCGTTTTGCTAGCAGCAGCAGCGGCAGCAGCAGCCGCTGCTGCTACGGGGTTGTTGCACCGGTGTAGAAGAAAGCAGTGCCGTCGGCAGAAGGTGCAGGGAACGGGTAGGGATGGGGCGGTGGGATTGGAAAGTTTGACCGACTCTAGCGCGAGGTAGAAGGCAAAGCGTGGCCGGGTTTGCTCCATTGAAACAAGGAACGCGCTCTCTCTCTCTCTCTTCTCTCTCTCTCTCTTCGTCTAGGGTGATTTGTTGGCGGTGGCCACATTAACATAATAGTGCTGCTGCTGCTGCTGCTGTCTCCCTGGTGATGGCAATCATGAGCGCTAATAATGACGTCACTTATCATGTCGGATGTCGCAAAGCGGCCGAGAGAGGTGCGAGTATAAGGGAATGCCAGCCAGACTAACAGTTTTCTAATGGGCCAGCAGGATCCCGAGGATACTGCATTGCGCCCTCCTAGCTTCCTGTCCTAATCTCTCTCTTTCTTGAACTGTGATGTTCCACAATTCGGCGTGATTGATAGTTTAGTGTATGCATTGGTATTAGTTAAGAGGGGCTTCTATATTTAGTTTTTATGTGACACATATTTTAAACATTTTTCCCTGAATGCTGATCCTTTCCAGAACATTGTGTAAAAGTTTTGAATCAATCGAAGCAAAACCTGACAAAGATACAGATTTTTGAAAATCCAACCAACGCGCCCATCGTACCGTAAAAACTACTGAACCGATTGGTTTAAAATTTTTAACACATATTTCAAACACTCTTTCCCAGGTAGCCCCGTCAAGATTTCGTGAAAATTATTGATACTTTTTTCTAAACAAATGTTTAAAAATTGTGTTTTTAGGAAAAAATGCGAAAAGCGTCACTTTTCAAAATACAAAAATCTGCCAAAAATCGAAAAATAGGAATATCAACAAAAAATTTCCGTGGCTACCTAGATAAACTTATAATCCTTCTAACGAGTATCGATTTGTATAGATTTCAGATGACCCGTCATGTCGCTACGATGGGCACCGTAAAAAGTACCTTTGTCGACGACATGTCTACCAAAATGTGATGCCACGGAATAATTTTTCAATCAATGTTGCTCAAAACAATACCAAATATTCTTCAAAAGTTGTAGTTTAATATGTCATTTACTTGAAAAAATAAAGTGGAATGGTTACGTCACAAAAAATCGTCAAAAACGGACCTGGTTTTTGGGCCGGAAAATACCGAAGCCCCCCCCCCCCCCCCCCTCTAAAGAAATGTGCGCACACGAGGACAACAACCAGAACTGGAGTCGCAATACCCGCGCCTACTCACTCGCTGCTGCTGCTGCTTCCATACCAGGAAGGTCGTTTGCGCTTGGGTCCCCAACGCGCCAGCCAGCCAGAAGTGGCAGAAGCTCCCCTTTGACATCTGCATGATGCCTCCACCCCCCCCCCCCCCCTCTCTGGCGGGCGTGTCGCTGCGTGTCCTGGCGTCAGCGTCATTGTCACTGTCATTCCGATGCAGCCACAGTCTGCCACTGAGGGTGTGCGTCTTGTTTTTTTATTTTCCACCTAGTGCTAGGGGAGAAAGAGTTGCCCCAAAAACCATACCCTCGGCACCCCCCGCTGACTGAGTGACAAGAGAGTGATGCCTGCGTCAGTGGCAGAAACCTGCAGGGCCCGTCCCGTGAATGGACCTCGCTTTCAACCCCATCACCCCAGGCCCCCCCGGGGGTGTGCTGTGTCGGCACAGGTGCCTACGATTGCGGCATTCGTGCCCGTGCGCCCGTGCCATACGAGAATTCACATTCGAGTCCATGTAACCATGCAACCGGGGAGGGGGGGTGGAGGGTGCAGGGGATGGGGGGTTGCTTCCGTGGTAAATGTTCCAAATGTCAGCGTTAAGTCGACGAGACGAAAAATCAAAATTACTTTCCAGCTAGGCTCCTGGCCGCTCCGTCCTCCGCTGTAAGTGTCCTGGCTGAGCGGTTTTCCATCCCCCCTTTGGAAGCCAACCCCGCACGCCCGAAAACGGTGCGCACGAACATCCAAAAAAAATAAGGGGGGCAACAACAACAAAAAGAACCAAGAAATATGCTTTTCAACCGTCCAAACCAAGTAGCGGGGGGGCTCACCCCCCCCCCCCTCCGGGATCCAACATTTTCGAAACGGAACGGAAAGCATCAACCGGCGGAACGCCATCGAGGTGGAAAATTTGCGAACGAAACGAGGTAAGTCGCGAGTGTGTTGGTGGGAGGGGGGTCGGGGGCCAGGGGTTGGTGAAAACATGAAAAATAAAAATAAAAAATAAAAAATCTAACGGCAGAACGAAAACATTGGAAAACGGATTGGAGGTGGTGGAGTGAGGAAAATGAAAATGATTTGCCCAAAAAAAAAAACCCTCTTATGTGTGTACGGGCGCGTACGTGCGGAGTACCCGCAACCCGCCGAGGCCCCCTGGTCCTGTGAAGTGGTACCGGGCACCGCTGTACGATGGTTACGATGACATCGCTCGTTCGCTCGCTCGCTCGCCCGCCCGCTAGCCTCGGGTGGGTCAGGGATTGAGCGCCCGTCCGGCGTCCGTTGGCAACTTTCCACCCGCGAGGCCCTTGAGACTTGCCCCGCCACTCCGCTTTCGGCCTGACTGGCGGGGGCGACGGTGCCCCGAAATAGAAACGCGTTCCGAGCGACACCGTGCACCGCGTCCACCCCCTTCCCCCGCGTTTCCAGGACGCCTTTTGGGGTGACGTTACAACCCCCACCCCCTTCCGGTCCGGTGGATGACGTCTACCGGTCACCCCTTTAGGGGGTGAACGCAAGAAAGAGAGAGAGAGAGAGAGAGAGAGAGAGAGAGAGAGAGAGAGAGCGAGAGAGAGAGAGAGAGTAAGATCGCGTGATGTTACATGTATCTCCGTATTCGCTCGCTCTCTCTCTCTCTCTCTCTCTCTCTCTCTCTCTCTCTCTCTCTCTCTCCGTCTCGTTCGCTCCCGTTCGACTCATCCTTGTTGCGAAGACGATCCTTGCACAACGCACCATCACTGCACCTTGGCCAAGGGTTTTTGGGAGGTTGAGGGGGGCGCTGCGGTGGTTCCCCGTTGGTGAGTGGGAGCACTCGGAGTGCTCACTGCTCGCGGTGTGTATTGGCGTGGGGTGGTGTTCGTCTTCGGCGACGCGCTTGCGTGCCAGTACAGGGCGCGTACTGGCAGGCAGGGTTCACAGCGCATCGCACACCGCGCGCGGGGTTCGTTCACATTCGCCCTGCGAGACAACCCTCCGCCCTCCCTCTTCCTTTCGACCCCTTTTCGGCCCCGGTTTCTCGGCCTTATCTCTCTTTCTCTCTCTCTCCCTTAACCAGCGGCATGTCCGTGGAAGGTCCTTTGTTGTTTACCCGCCAACCACTCCAGACGAACACCCACACACACACACACACACACTGCGTTGGCGATGTTTTGTTCTGGTCGCTGTCATCCCTTTACCCTCTTCCTCAACCGCTTCACTCCACGCTCTTTGCCTCGCTTTCTGTCTCTCTCTCTCTCACTCTCTCTCTCTCTCTCGTCTCTCTCCCTCTCTCCTTCTCTCTCTCTCTCTCTCTCTCTCTCTCTCGTCTCTCTCCCTCTCTCCCTCTCTCTCTCTCTCTGTCTTTGATTCGGTCGATTACTCACCGACCAAACGTGAAATTTTAAAACGCCCAAATATGTCAACGTGTATGTGTGAATGTGTATGTGTGCGTAGACTCCTTTATGTCACCTTCTCACCCTCCCCCCCACCCCCCCTTTCTGGCTGGACCTGGATGACAGCGACTGTGTGCGACATTGTATCGGATCGTCTCTCGGGTGTTTTGATTTACTTTTTTTCTTTGCTGTGCACCATCCCTGGTTGCCTCTTCCACCCTCGCACTTACCTCGCACACGCTCTCTCTCTCTCTCTTTCTCTCTCTCTTCACGCACCTTTCACACCGCACCACAAAATTCCAAACTGAAACTACGGGCGAAAATAAATTTATTGAACCCCAAAAACTAGACAACAAAAAACTGAAGCAACCAAACAAAAAACCTGTGGGGGGTTTTTGTTTTTGTTGCACTCATTAATTAATACATCCCCGGTCCTTTTTCGCTCTCCACGCACACAGACACGGGCGAGTGGGCGAGAAGTCTCGAAAAGGAAGCGAAAGGATAGCGAAACGCAGCAGCACAGCAACACTACAAAACACTGTGCCAGACTGGCCTGGTATGTCTCTGCGTGCGAGAAACCGACAGAGCAGGAGGGGACGTGGAAACGATAAGAAAAAGGTGATGGTGGAACGCACACACTCACTTACGCGTCCTAGCGCGTCCAGACATTTGGTGGTGGCGACCAAAAACCCGTGGCGCAACCGGCGGTGAAGCAACAAAACAAAAACAAAACCGTGCGTGCGTACGTGCAGGTGTGTGTTTGTGTGCAAGTGGTGTACACTTTAGAACGGGGGGAGGGGTGGAGAGGGGGAGAAGGGGGGTTGGAGTGGATGGACGAGAACGGGCTGCCAGTCTGTCAAGCCTTAGACTTGGTTTGCTCTTCTCGCTTTTCTCTCTTTTTCTGTGTGTCTCTCTCTCTCTCTCTCTCTCCCAAGGACGAAACATAATAAGGGAAGCAGCCCGGTACGGGATGGGGTGCCGGAGTGATGGTTGGCTGAATTTAGGAGGTTACTTCAGGCCGCAGACAGGCCGAGCTCGTCGTCGTCGTCGTCGTCGTCGTCGTCGGCGGCGACCCAAACAGCGCCAGACGGAATTATTGATTTGTGCGTTCGCCGCTCGCTCGTTACAACGAACCCACCCGGGTGGGAGGGTGCGCGAAGGGGATGGGTATTTTGGGGGGGTGCAAGCTTTGGGGTGCAACGACACCACAACTATACACACGGCAGGCAGTCGGTCAAGGAAGCTCCAACGGTCCGCCTAGAGCCAGGGGGGAAGGATCAGGGTGGGGGGGGGGGGGGGGGGAGCGTGTCAATGTATTTTTGGGCACACCACTTCACCGACCACCGTCTGCTGCCTGTCTGCTCTGGCCGGCTCGGATGAAGCCAGGCTTTGCTGAAGGGATGGTTTTTGGGGGTGGTGTAAAAAGGGGAAGGTGGGGGGGGGATGGGGAGCGTTACATCGACACCGGCACCGAGACGTCTGGCTCGACAGTGCGCGTAGGGGATGGGGCGAGTGTGGGGATGGGGTGAGTAGAGGGATGAAAGGGGAACGATCGGAAATCGGTGGAAAATTGCAAAAGGACGCGACCAAGGATCGCGATCGAGCTCGAAGCCATCAGCGCACGGACACCCTTTCTCTCTCTCTCTCTCTCTCTCTCTCTCTCTCTCTCTCTCTCTCTGTGTATTTCGTTTTTTTCTCTCGCTTTTTTCTCGATTTTTGTGGCGATTCTTCCTGAGTCTACCAACCCCCTCCACCGGAAGCTGCACTTGGTGTACCTGCGTGTATGTGTCTGTGTGTGCGTGCCGGGGGTTTCTGTGCGTGCGAACACGTTCCAAAAAAAAAAAAAAGGACAAAGGACATCGGACTCGGGACGCCAGACTGAAGTTTCGGAGGCCCTAATGCATCCCTTAAATCTCACTCTGTGCCCTATCCTGTGCTTTATCACTCCCAGGGGTTGGAACATTCTCGACGCAACGCGGTATTACGTCTCGTCTCGTCTGTCTCGTCTGTCTGTCTGAGGCCGAACACCGAGCCGTCTAGCACCACCTACCTACTCGCAGCGCAACCCTGCCTAAAAGAGCCCAAAAACAAGAAAGATGTCCCGTAGGTGGTTGGAGGCGGGTGGGGGGGGCGGGGGGGGGGGTGGGCGCGATTATCCAGCGAGATCCATTCGTCGTCTTCACGTCGAGCGAGCAAGTTCAACGCACCGAACCGGCCGAAATGTGTTGTTGTTGGCGAAACCCCCCCCCCCCCCCCCACAAACGCACACATACACATACAAACGAGCACACGCAACAGAACAGGACCCTCGAAGGTCCTTTCGTCGGTCGCTCGGTGCGGTCGATCGTTGTCGCCGCACCAGTGCCACCCCTGACAGCAGCATCCCCCCACCCTGCACCCCGCACCCCCCCCCCCCCCCCGGTTCGTCCCAGGGGTTGAGGAACTTATTTTCGGGCGGCTGACTCAGGGGGGGGTTTGGGGTGGTTTCGGCGCGTAAACCACGACCTAACTCAATCTCTCTCGCTCTCTCTCTCTCTCTCTCTCTCTCTCTCTCTCTCTTTCTCGAGACGGCGGCAAACAACCGCCGTTAAGACGCACATCTTGGCGTCTCGAGACGAGACGGGTCGTCGTAGGCCATCCACCTCTTCCTGCTGGAACTGCTAGAACCGCCCCAGCGTCAGCACTCACGAGCCGCCGTTTCGATATTTCGCATCGTCTCCGTCTCTGGCAGGCGATTTTTCTTTTTTTTTTTTTTTAGGTGATGAGTTGTGCTATGTGCGTGTGGGTGTGCTGTAGCAAATGTTGTGGAAAGGTCATTGACGGGACTGCTGCTGCTGCTGCTGCTGATGATGTCGTCGTAAAACGGCTGGTTTGGCGAGCCAGCCAGCCAGCCAGCCAGCCGCCATCTGGTACCGCCGACACGTTTTCGGAGGTCAATGCACCTCCGGCCCCCCCCCCCCCCCCCTCCGCAAACGCACACCCCCCGGGGGAATACGTTACGCAGCGTGGCGTCCATGTTGAGGGCGCGTATCCTTTTTTTGCCGAATGTTTATCTGTCTGTCTGTGCGCGCCGTATAACCCTTGATGAACCCGAGACCGAGAGCGACCACGAAAGAGAGAGAGAGAGAGAGAGAAACGGGGAAGGAGCATTCATCATTTGATCGTTTTGTGCTTGGTCGGTGGATCGCGTGGATCGGATCGTTATCCTGTTTTTCTTTCCTTCTCCAGAACCTGGCACGCTCGCTCGCTGGTGCTGCACCCTCCACAGCTCCAGCTGACTCACGGTACTTACTCCCTTATCCCCCTCCCCCCCCCCCCCTCTCAATTCCTCTCCCTCTCTCTCTCTCTCTGTCTCTGTCTCTAGATTCCGTTTTGCCATCTTGTTCACATGTTCAACCTTAGATCCTGCTTGATCCTTTGGTCTTTGACGGTTTTGTGGGTGCCTCGAGCAAGTCCGGAGATCCGATACGGAGCGGTACGAAGAAAAGCCCTCCAACGCCTGCTACTGAATGTTTGCCGATTTCTTTTTTTATGTTTCTTTTTGTTTTTCCAGTTGGTAGATCCTGCTTCTCTCCCTCGCTACTCGCAATCGCGCGCGCTCTCTCTCTCTCTCTCTCCGTCTAGCTTGCAAAATGGAGCCCTCGGATCGTGTGCCTTTTTTATTTTTTGGAGGAGCGGATTGGGACGTTCTCGATTCTCAACGTTGCGCTTGCCGACGCACAGAAGGGTATTTGAGCCGAAAACCTGGCCAAAACCCCATAATGCTGTTATTCGTTTTAAATATGATTGTTATTCGATTTAAAACCGTAAAAACATAATGTTTTCTAGCAATTCCAGCATATATGAGCAGGAAAACGTTTTTTTTTTAGTCATGAATCTGCCTTTCTCTTATTTCTCTAATACTTGTAATTTCTCTTGGGGGTCACCCATTTATTGCGTTTGCCTTACCAAAAAAATAAATTCACTCTAGATTGCAACCATTTATCATTAGCAACGTTGAAATCATCCATTTGATATCGGAATCCATCCATTTTCAATTGAAATTTGCTTTTAATCCCAGAATTTCCTTTCAAACACCTTCTTTTTATCTACTTGTGAAGGTCACTCCAAAAGATGTGCTAATTTCTTCCCAGCATTTTGAAATATGTCGTCCAAAACCATCTTGGAGCTTTTTTTAAGTATCTGGCACAAATATCGCCAAGAAATAACTGGAAATAAAAGTAAATAGGCCAATAGGCAAAACATTCTGAAAACCCCATATTTCACAAAAACCTCAAAAAATCAGTAAAGGGGAACCCGGGGGGAATAATTTCAACTGGTTTCATATTCTAGAGACGTTACTCTTTCAAATCCAACAAACCGACAAAGATACACATTTTTAAAATTCCGCGTTTCATACAAGGATCCATGCAGCTCGCTACTTTGAAGAGCGTTTCCCTAAACCAACGTTTTCAAGATCGGTGCCCATCGTACCGTAAAAACTACTGGGCCGATCGTTTTGAAATTTTTAACACATACTCTGTACACTATTTGCCAGGTAGCCTCGTCGAGATATCATGAAAATTGATGATACCTTTTTTTTAAACAAACCTGTATAGTTTGTTTTTTATGGCAGAATCACAAAAAGCATCACTTTTTCAACTTAAAAAATCTGCCAAAAATCGAAAAATTGAAATATCAACAAAAACTCTCCAGGACTACCTAGATAAACTTATAAGCTTTCTAACGAATATCGATTTGTATTTTTTTGATGACCCATCACGCAGCTACGATGGGCACCGTAAAAAGTATCTTTTCGAAGACACGACTGCCTAAATTTGATGGCATGGATTAAGTTTTCAATGAATGTTGCTCAAAACAATACCAAATATTCTTCAAAAGTTGTAGATGAATATGCTATTTACTTGAAAAAATACAGTTCAATGGTTACGTCACAAAAAGTCGTTAAAAGCGGGCCTTTTTTTGGCCCGAAAATACCGAAGTCCCCTCTTAAGAAAACTGAAGTTGAAATTTGCGCTTTTCCATGTGTTTTTGCGAAGGTTCATAATTGATAAAAAAATATGTGTTTAATGTTAAACTTAAACCCCCAAAGAGCAGTGCAAAATATTCTACTTGCTTCGTAGATGTTCGTGCATACCAAGAACAGGCTGTTATCCTGAATGTAACTATTTTTTTTTACAACAATGGCCCGACGCACCTATTTCAGCTATTTATTTCCTTCCACTTCACAGCTAAAAATGATAACGTAGCAGGGTTGTGTCATCATTGTATGAGTTCTGTATGAGAGTGCTGGCATGTGCAGGACATTTTAAAATTATCAGCAAAGCAAAATTTGAACACACACAAAAAAAACATGTTCGGGGCTTTTGACCACATTTTGGCCGCAAATACCCCTCTGTGCGACGTTTGCGCGATGCGCAACTAACAGATGTTGATCGTACGCGACCAAACGTTCGCACAAACCGTGAGCGAGGTGCGATCGCTACACCGAAGACCTGTGTGTTACAGCAACACCCTCGCGTCCTCGGATCACACGTGACCCTGACGGTTGACCCTCGGGTGATGGAAAGCGCGTGCCTTGTAATGGCGTAATGGCAATGTTGAACACCCGGCACCGGAAGTGGATGTCCAAAAAATCCCCCCCCCCCCCCCATCCCTTCAATCACCCCGGTTAAGAGTCGGGAACGATTGCGCAATGTACGTCGCACGCGCGCTCGCGCGCGCACGCCTGTTATGCAACAGCACCAGCAACAGGGCACCACATGACATGACAGACCCCTCCCTCCCCCTCCCTGGAATGGGGATGAGGGGCGTAACCATCTTCCGGCGAGCCGGCAGATGGTAAAGTGGCGCGGGAGTGCTGCTTTGCCGCAAGACGCCCACGGCTGGATTGGCTGGATTCGGTGGCGGATGGCCGTCCGTCCAAATCAGATCCCTAATCAACCTCCACGCCCTGGCACTCTGCCCCAAAACTGGAACTTTTTCTGATGAGGAGGAGGAGGGTGGATGAGGAGGGTCCCTCCCTGAGTGGCACGGTGGACTGCACACAACTGCAGCCGCATTCCACCACACCACATGACGGGTGAGGGGGGGAAGGGGGGTGGTCTAGGTGCTCGTCAACGGGGTAGTCCGGGGGTTCATTGAACCCCTGCGGACACGGAGGGTGCCCGGGGAAATGGAGAAAAGACGATGGCAAAAAAAAAAAATAAAACCGAAAAAAATCGTCCTCCTCCGCCCCGGTCCGCCTCCACCACCACCACCACCCTGTCCTGCCTCATTCTCTTACCCCGCGCCGATTGCATAAGCACCGCCAATAGCGCGGGGAGTTGACGGCTGAGGTGATGCACCATGCAACCCACCCCTTCATGAGCCCCCCCCCCCCCCAAACCCTTCTAAACGAGCACATGCGCCGGAAACACGGTTCACCTCCTCCGCGCGAGCGAACCCCCACACCCTCCTCAAAAAAGGGTTCCAAAAAACTTCATCCACCCCCCCCCCCCCCCCCCCCGCCACCGGCAAAGTTTTTGGCAGTGCCCGTGTGGTGCTTGCGTTGTTGCGTTAGCTCGCGGCTTTGTCCGCAAGGTCAATGAACCAAACCGAGTGGCGAACAAGGAGTGTAAAAAAAAGGGGGCAGGGGCGGTAGGGACCACCCAACCCCCGAAAGGGTCCAAAGCGGGGGGGGGGGCGTTGTTTTTCCCTTATTTTTTTCCTGTCGTTTTCCGTCGTTGGTTTTGAATTGTCCTCGGGACAGGAGGCCCGTACTCGAAGCGAAGAAAAGACAGAAGGGAAGCGAACGGTGAAGAGGGGACCGAAAGAACCGGTGGTGGTGGAGCGGGGCGGGGGTGGGGTGGGGGTGCAACGCGATCCAACGCTCCCACAGATGCGCGCAAACGATCGCGACCAGCAGCAGCAGCAGCAGCCCGTCACGATCATAAACCTGACCTTAGCGAACATTCCATGGGCTCGGTGTTGAGCGCAAAACGGGAATGGTTGTAAAGCGGTTGGCGCTCCATCGCAGAACGCTTGATCGGGCAGACGATCGGTCCCCTAACCTCCGCAGGGGATGGTGCTGATGATGATGATGATGATGATGATGATGTTCGCCGCGCTGCAACACGCGGATAAATACGCACAAACAAACGCACACACAACGTGCAGCATACGCGCCGCACGATCGAGATCGAGATCGAGTTTGAGAGCTACGCAACAAGCTGCATTCGCGGGGGGAGACTTTCATGTCTTATATCAGCAACTGCGCTGGCATGCGCTGGCTTTCTGGCCCCTTATCGTAAACACTTATCCCACTGCCGCCAAAAATGGGAAATAAGTGCACCCTGTAGTGGCTGAGACAGCTAAATGTTAGATCTGTGTTTTTTTTTATTTGAAAGAGTGATCTGTTTACCACTGAATTTGAGATTTGTTTTCTAGAAAATTCATATGGATTCAATTAGAGACCAAATTAAGATGTTACATCTCCAAAACCTAACCAAACATCAGATAAGAATCAAGCTATCGCATCTGAATTCGTCCAGAATATCCTTGCACAGGATCATCATTCAAACGATTCAAAGATAGTGCTACGGTTGTCCCTGAAACGTAAAACCTAGCGAAACACGGACTGTGAGCACTCCAGCGATAATTAAGGCGATCGAGGAGCGTAAACGTTGAAATCCGGAACACTTCGGCAAGAAAAATGGCACGTGATATTGAAACGAGGCATACCTGCTTGCAAAAATAATTAAAAAGGACCTTGGATATAGTCCTTTGAAGAGGCAGAGGAATCACGGTCCGCAAAAATGTTGCCAGTTCGCGGATGCTCCTGAAGATGCACGCTGCTCACAACACATTTTTTTTTCCAGCCGAACAATGGTCTAATTTGGAGGCAACTTTAAATAAGAAAAATGATCGTGTCTATGGCCTAAGTCTTTGTGATATACCAGGCGAATAAAAAAGCCGTCGAGAGGTACCAAAATGCCTCAGCTGTGACGGTCGGGGGAGCAATATCATCAAAAAAGGGAAACCTCCCCCTTTTATTCGTCGATAACGGCGTAAAAATTAACAAAAAAAAATACTTGGAGATCGTTTTCAAGGTTAATTAGATTCTTTGTGCGAGAATACTATAGGAAGAAAATGATTTTTTGTTTCCAATAGGGTTTAGCACCAGCACGTAAGGAATTAATGGGACTGGCATGCTATGCACAAAATTTGCCATGTTTTATAAGCTCATCGGAAAGGCTCGCAGCGTCTCCAGATTTGAAGCCAATGGCCTTCAGCATATGGGGATGCATGCTAGGAAAAATAGGAAACATAATTCATGTGAGTGTGGACTCTTTTAAAAATCCATTGGTGAAGATATGGGATGAAATGCCGAACGAAGTCGTGCGTGCAGCGTGTCAGGGGTTTCCTAAAACGATTTCGGGCCGTAATCAAAAACAAAGGCGAAAGATTTGAATGCAACGAATTCAATGGGAAGTTTTATTGTTGTTATTAAAACACACACAGCAGCGCGAAATAAAATGTACTCTTAATTCTGTGACACAGTTTAGGTGTATCACTTTAACTTTGCCACCCTGTAGTTTGCAGATAGCGCGCGCACGCGCCCAAAAAGATAAGATTCTCTTCCCAGACGCAGGGCGCTCGTCATTCTAGCCCTGAAATAAAAATAAAGGAGTTAAAGAGAAGGAGACTGGCGTGCGTTTGTGGTTTGCTACAATGTTTCCACCCATCGTGAAAGCCTCGCGCAACCGAGTACAAGTAGATATGTCCGCTCGGTGATTCTCAGATTAAAAAAAAAAAACGGGGATATAGGGATTGGATTTCCATTCCACTCCACTTCTATTCGCTGGTCTTTTCCCCCGCAGCAACAGCAGCAGCAGCAGCAGCAGCAGTAGAAGATGCTGCGAAGGCAGCAGCCAGCGCGCCCCAAAGCCGGATCCCGATCCTGACCCAAACGCAGCCCCCCCCCCCCCCCCCCCGCATGCAACCCCAAGTGATCGTCGTGATAAATCTCGGTCGTGAACGGGCGGGCGGGCGAGCAGCAGCGAGAAGATGCTCGGCTCGACACTGGCACTACTGCACACCAGAACACACCATCCCCTTGCTTCCCTCAGGGCACCCTCAAACCCCCTTTAGTATAACGATCGATCCCCTCGCGGTCGCGCTGCGTGATGATCTCTTGCCTCCTCCTCCTCCATCACGCCACTAGTCTCCGCGGGGGAAAAAATAGGAAACTTACCCTGTGCTCATCCCTGCACCCCCCCCCTGTATCCCTATGCTTTGCAACCCTTCTGCAACCAAAAAAAAACAAAAAAAAAAGGCTGTAGCTTTTTGGGTGGAGACGGAAAACGGCCTGCTGCTAACCCTTTTTGGAGGAGGTCTTTAAGGGGGGAAGGGGGGGGGGGGGGGTGCATGGGGAACGGACCATCATCATCATCCTGCGAGCTCCCGGAGGGCTTGGCGACTCCCTCCTAGCCGCGTGGGTGGTGTAACGTAACGACGGCGAGACACACCAGAGAGAGAGAGAGAGCGGGCGCGCGCGATCTGGTGCACGATGCGTTGCTAGATGATAGGGTGAAGATGGAAGGGACGTGATGACAGCAAAAGGCGGTGGCTAAGGGGTAGCGGGTGTGTATGTTGGGCACGACGATGGCCCAGACGACTGGCTGGCTGGCTGGCTGGCTGGCTGGCTGGCTGGCTGGCTGGCTGGCTGGCTGGCTGGCTGGCTGGCTGGCGCTCGCTGCGCGAAAGACTGCGCGAGCCACGCAGTCCACTCGTCCCTCGTAGAAGGCTAGATCTGCCACCCTGGCAACCCCACAACCTCCTTCTTGTTCGGTAATGGCTGCTGCTCCGGCTGCGAGATCGAGATCGGGGCCAACGCGAGTGCGCGCGAGTGCGCGCGAGTGCGCGCGGTGCATCACGATCGCCGCTTCGCGAAACACAACCCCGGGGGTGGAGGTGAAAAGCGTGCAGTCGCGAGCGCGAGTCGCGATTTTTCCCAAACTCCCGCTCCCGATCGTGAGCCACGGTGGGAGGCGAAGACAGCACCAGCACTGCCAACTGCGGTCGTCCGGCGTCGTCGTCGACGCCGAGGTTGTGCTGCTGGCAGGGAGTCGCTAGTCGAGGGAAGATTCGCGGAAATTAGAGCGAAGGTCAAGACAAGGCACAGGCAAGCCGTCGCGCGATCGCGCGATTTTAATCAAAAATCGTTGACTCTCTTCTCCCTCGGCGACGACCTGAACGATGTGAAACTGTCTTGAGTTACCTGGTCATAGGAGGTGGAAGAAGGATGAGGGATGGTGAACAGGCGGGGTGGAAATCGTGGTTTATTGTGGCCCGCTAGATGCGCTACAGGGTTAGGCGATCGACCCCGCGCCGCTCAACACGCGCTGCTGATCTTGCTTCTGCTGCTGCTGCAGGGTTTGATGGGGATGCTCGGAAGGGTGGATTGAAGGGTTCTAAACGACGCGGTGGCAAACGGGTGGTTTGAAGAAGGAGGAAAAGTCAGTACACTCTACACCCACCTTAGCCGAGCAGTAACCATCCACACCAGGAACTGGACTGAACTGGACCGAAATCCCGGGGGGGGAGGGTGCACCCCATGCAAGGGTGCATCTCGTGGGCGCTCGTGATAGTCTCGCCCGCTGCCAGTCTCCCTTCCGCTCAGCTCGCAACAGATCACGCACGTCGTCGACTGGCAACAACAACAACAATGGCGAACAACAATTGAGTTGGCCGCTGAGGGGTTTTGTTTTTTCGTTTTAATCCGTTTAAC
This sequence comes from Anopheles aquasalis, assembly GCF_943734665.1. Classification (NCBI taxonomy): domain Eukaryota; kingdom Metazoa; phylum Arthropoda; class Insecta; order Diptera; family Culicidae; genus Anopheles; species Anopheles aquasalis. The sequence continues at coordinate 2,853,469 of NC_064879.1, forward strand.
AAACGCAGTGGAACATTGAACACTGAACAAGAACGAAGGTACCTTGTTTGAAATTCTCCTTTTTCAGGGGGGCGATTCTCATTGTGGGATATAAATTGATGTCCTGGAGAATTCCTTGGGTTGACTGAAGAGGAATAGGTCCTGGGGACCTGGTTCTTAGCAGTAATATACCAGTTGTATGCATATAAAACCGACCTTTTAAAATTGCCCCCAAAAAAACGCTTTTTCTTGGAAAATTAAGAAAAAAATATTCTCCACAGTTATGCCAATCGTTAACTACACATTTCAACCTATATCTTAGGCAATTTTTGGATGCCTAACCTAAGAAACCACCAATCTGTACCATTTTTTCAAAACCCATCAATTTTTCCAAATTTTTAAACAAAGGGAAGCGCTGCTCGACCAACGGCCTGTCCCAGCGATGCAAATGAATGTTCACTTGATAGAGTCAAGTCTGGTGAGTGAGCCGCAAGTGGTAATTGTTACCAATTGTAGCTTTTACCGTGTCCTTGGTCGATATTCCGCGCGGTGGCGGTGCATTTTCATCGAGAAAAATAGGACAATTTTGACGTTTTTGATATTTTGGTTGATTTTTTTTCACAAGTCTCGGTCGAAATTGATTAATTGTTGCTTTTAATGATCATTTATAACCCTTTTTGCCCAATAAGGCCTGTAATTTGATGACTTCTTACATTTTCGATGCTTTGTGGTTCTCTCATTTATATCCCTCCTTTAAAATTAAAAAAAAACCGCACTTTGCACTGTGTTTCAGTAAGAGCATACCCACCGTAACCTTCAATAGCAAATTTGATGCGATTCGGCCGCCGATTTTTTGAGATGGAGGCAAAAAACGAACGATGTCGGTGAATAGCAGGTTTTGAGAACGGAACTTGCCATTTTAATCGTAATGAAAATACTTGTTACAGTGTCAAATTAGAAAAAAAAAGCACAGCGATTATGTGTAACGGATGCCTAATGAACAAAATAAAATACTTAGACACTGACTTTACAGCTCCATTTGGCGTAGACACCTGGTAAAGCAATATCTCTATTAAAAAAAAAAAAAAACATGTCCTGGAGAGTTCTAGAGTGTAGCCCTCAAAAAAACCCTCCGAAGCGATACAAGTGGTGGTGCTGCTCCTGCTGCATTTGTCCACATGATTGTTATCAGGACCAGTCCGGTCCAGCGTCGCGGTCCTGGAACTGAATCCATTCCACCAATTGTTAATTAATCATCCAGGCATCCAGGCATCCAGGAGGCAGGAGGCAGGCTGGTAATGCTGGTTGCTGGACCATCTAGCTAGCCAACCAGCTAGTGATTGGTTTCTGCGAGCCCCCGGGCCGAACAAAAAGGCAATGCCACCCCCCCACCACGGACGGTGCCCGGGACCCGGGAGCTTAGTTTTTCCCGATATTCTGCTCCTGAGCGATGGATGCGATGCGGGGGGGGGGGGGGGGTGGGAGGTTCATTTTTCCCAATCACCCGATCGAGAGAGAGAGAGAGAGCGAGAGAGAGAGGGGGCAACACTCAGCGCACAAATGCAAATGGTCACCGGTCCGGTCCTTCTCCTCCTCGTCCTCGTCCTCGTATGCCAGCCAAGCGCCTTTGCGCTTTAATTGATGATGTTTGAAGCAGACAGATCTCGTTCGGACCCCGTTCGGGGTACGGGGGATGAAGAGAAGTGGATGCGCCAGGATACGGTAATCGAATTCCCTACATCCCCGCACCCAGCCCAGCATGCCTCATGTGTGTGTGTGTGAGTGTGTGCTGGCGGACATATAGGCGGATCCTCGATCTTCCTCAAACCGCCTACAGACACTGCCGATGCCGCTGTGTCTGTAGATGTTGTATGTAAATTGTGGGTGCCGGTGGGCTGCTATGTGAGCTGCCCGGGAAACTACTGTCCCCCCCCCCCCCCCCCGCCCTGACCAGCAATCGAAACGCACCATCGCCTCCCCCCGGGAGGGGGGGGTGGAAAAGGGGTTGGTTTTTTTTTTTATTTGGTTGTTGCTATGGCCGTCGCGGCGCATCCTCCCGGTGGGCCAACCCGGGGAAACAACAGCCACCATCGGATCGGACCCGGACAGGTTCTCCTGCCGCGGAAATACATACATAGGCCACGGTGACGCGTTGCAAAAGGCGGGGGGTTGAGGGTGCAAAAGAGAAATAAAGCAAGCAACAAAAAAAAAACAAAAAAAGACGGTCTGCAGAGCGTCGGAAAAGTCGCAAAAACGCTTCGCGCTAGCGAACTCGGGAGAATGGCCAGTGGCCACCGATGGGACGGCCAGACGAGCCGAGATCTTTGGCCAGGACACAAAAATTCAGCTCCATATGTTGCCAATGGGGGTCCGTCGGTTGCGACGATCAGCACCGTACCGTGTGAGTGCTTGTGTATTCTTGTGGTGGTGCCAAGGGGGGGGTGAAGGGGTGGAGACACTAGCACATCGTCCACAGCGACGTCCGGGCTCTCCGACGGGGCTATTGATGAAGAATTTGTAATTAAAAATATGGAAACCGAACGAGGAACGAGATGACGGCTCTCTTTCTTTCGCTCTCCCCCTCTCCCTCTCCCCTCTCCCTCTCCCCTTCCTTCCCTGTGTCTGTCTGCTGTGATCGGGTCTTTCGCCAATTTCAATTAAAACCCCTGGTACCCGGGCCACCGCGCCACACCGATGTCGAATTTGCAATCGATCAATAGCGTGGACCAGGTCCCGGTCCCGGTCCCGGTCCCGGTCCCGGTCTTTCTCGGGAGTTTTCTGGAGCTGGTAGTTACGCCACCCCCCCCCCCCCCCCCCCGGACCCCCCACAAACACGGATTTTATTTGTTTTCGTTTTTCGTCTGTCTCGGCCACGGGAACGGCTGGCGCTGGCGAGGTCCGAATGCATTGGCCGTTCGCCGTTTGCGTCCTTTTCGTCGTGTTAGGGCGGTGCGCAGAGGGTGAGACCAAGGGGAGGGCATATGTGTTGGCGGGCAGGCCAGGAACCTGGAACCGATTGGATCGCTGCCGTGGGTGGGGTGGCAAATGGATGGATGCTGCTGCCAGTGCTTGTCCTAAGCCGTTTCGTTTTTTTTTTTTTTTTTGCTGTGTGGTTCCCGGGGACGTCGGATCGAAGGAGCAAGTGCTACATAAAAGCAAAAGAAGAAGAAAAGGAAGAAAAAATAGGAGGAGGAGTAAGAGGCCGCTCGTCGATGAATCAATTATTCAATCCGGGGGGAAAGAGTGAGAAAGAGACTGTGGCCCAGGTCCGGTACATAGCGGAAGCCAAGGAAGCACCACCACGTGTGTGTCGGCATCTTTTTCGCATCCATGGAAATCCATGGAAAAAATCCATACATACAGAAAAGAAAAACAGAAAAGAAGAGAGAGAGAGAGAGAGAGAAGGAGAGAGAGAGAGCGTAAAACAAAAGAAAATTTTTAAAAAAATCGCACCAAAAACTGGCCGCTTTGGTCAACGAAAATGTGGCCTCTACCCGATCGCGGGCCTAGCAAACAAAAGAACGTGAACCAGAATCAATGCACCAACCTGCCAACAGCAAAACAGCGTTCAAAAACAACAACAACCCCCCACTGCGGAAGGGGTGCAACGGCAGAAGGGTGGCCAGAAGGGTCCTTCATCGGCTAGCGGGCGACCAAATGTCCAAATCCACCAATCAACGTCGCATGTACCCTCTGCGCTCTCCCACCCACCAGTCGCTTGGGGCCACCCCGGGGCTCACGGGTGGCCAACCGAGGGTGGAAGGAGTGGTCTCGTCTCGTGTTGTGTCGTCCTCGTCGTTGCCGTCGTTGTCGTGGTTATCGGTTGGAGCAGGAGCAGCAGGATGCTGGCAGATGCTGATGACCAGTGCGCTGCGCTGCATATGCTGCACCAGTGTGTGTCCGTAGCCGTAGCTTCCACCGTGGTGGTACCGTGTGGGGACGAGACGACCGAGCGAGACCGCAACAGTTCGTCTCGGCCGACTGTCCATTTCGTTCCTTCGCCAAGGTGTGTGCTGATGAGGGGGAGGGGGGTTGGGAGGGCGCATATCCGGATATGGCCATATGTATGCCAAACCCACCCCGCCCACACTCTGCGAAGCGCACGCAATCACACACGATGCACATACGATGACGATGACGACGACGACACCAAAACCGATGACATCGGACAGGGTGTTTCGAAGGGGGTTGGGGGATGAAAAGGGGGAAGAGGTGTTCGAGGGAAGGGCGATGGGAGCCAAAATGGACGACATCTCGGTGCGAATGTGTGCCTAGCGGACGCGGACGCAATTTCGGTGCTGGATGGTGCGCGTTGGGGGATGAATGCACCCTTCAGCGTTTGGGGGTTGAATGGTCACATCCCTCATCCAATCCAGCAAATATCGACCAGCGCAACCCATAATGTTCTGACCACCCCCAATTGCACGGTGGAGGGTGGCACGGAGGGGTGGATGGGGTTGATCCACCCTGGTAAAGGATGGTGTCCCAGCCACCCTGGATCGAACCATCCCGGAAACGCAGTTCTATGTACCAATAGAGAGAGGGAGATAGAGAGAGAAAGAGAGAGAGAGAGAGAGAGAGAGAGAAAGAGAGAGAGAGAGACATGCAGGAATCGAGAGCAGGTGAAGGAGGGGGATGAAATCATTCGTGAGTCTAGTTCGAGCCTGGACCTGATTGTAATCGGTGGCTCTCGAACGGCTCTCTCTCTAGGTCCTGTCGTGCATGTGCACAGAAGCGCGATCTGAATTGTTGTCGCCTGAATTGTCGCATCCCCTTCTTCCAACTACCATCTTCACCCCCCCCCCCCCCCCTTAATAAAATCGTTCCGTTTAGAGTGATCTGTGATCGGTCGATAATTCGATAAAGGATCCTTTCCCGGAAGTGTCTTGTCACGCACCTACGAAACGAAAGAATGAAAAAATCCTTAACAATCACCCCTGCCACCCTACATTTCCACCCTGATGATAAAAAACAAAAAGAAACCGAAGGAAGAAACGGAAGGAAGAAAAAAGAAAAGCCCGATGCTGCACGGCAAGCTAGAGAGCAGCAGAGTGAGAGAGAGAGAGAGAGAGAGAGAGAGAGAGAGAGAGAGAGAGAGAGAGAGCGTACCGCGTTGGTCGAACTTTTGCCTGGGGTGGGGGGGGGGGGCAAAACGATGTAACACACCAGGTTGTAGCGTCCTTCGGCCGGGAAAATGTTTTTCATGCAAGCGCCCCCCCCCCCCCCTGGTATGTATGCAGTATGTATTCCGTTTTCGGAGGTTTGTTCCTCCTTTGGTCTGTTTTTGTTTTTTTTTTTGCTCCTCTTTTCGGTGTGGTCAGTCGCGCTGCTTCGCTTGCGTGTCGTTCCGTTTGTGGCGGTGCTTCGATTGCAATTTGCGCTGCAAGGCGCGCCCGCGCGCACACACACACAGAGCACGCACAGGAGCATCCTTGCCCAGGACCTGACCTGACGATGCTGCTGCTGCCTTCGTTTTGGGTCGTCCAATTTCATGTTGCTTTGTTTGTTGCAATGTGTTGTTTTTTGTTTTTGTTTTGTTTTATTTTTGTCGCTCCGATCCGATCACGGCCCGTTCGTACGTGCCGCGCGGCATCACCCACGGCTGCCAACTGCCAATCGCTACCACCGGATTCACCTCTCACCCCCCCCCCCTCCCTTCACACTGATGAGTGCATTCGCCGTGCGCCGTGCACACCGAGGTGGACCTTTTGGAGCACATAATGGTCCCCTCCAACTCTTTCCTCTCTCTCTCTCTCTCTCTCTCTCTCTCTCTCTCTCTCTCTCTCTCTCTCGCGCTCCTCCTTTCGGTTGTTCTTTGTTTTCCCTGCGTTTTTTTTCTTCTATGGAGTTTGTTGTGCCGCTCTCTCTCTCTTTCTGCCGAAGGTTTGGTTCAATTTTCCCGAATTTTCCACACCTCCTTGGTAGCGGCGTACCCGTCGATGTCCTTACGCGAAAATGCAAGTCCTTCCGAGTGCGTGTGGGTGAAAGAGAGAGATTTTCGGGATAAAGGCAGAGTGGAGGAAGGTGGAGAAGGTGAAAAGGAAAAAAAAACGCGGCCACAACAGTCCGTTCAGTAGTTGATCGGTGCCCTGGGTTTCTTCTCTGAAACACGATAGAGAGAGAGAGAGAGAGAAAAAGAGAGAGCGAGAGACATGCAGGATTCCCAATATCCTGGTCAAAAGAAAGTTCGAACATCAATCGAAGCGAAATCCCTTCGCCCTTCTTCGTCGTCACGTTGAGCGAACCGGTGCACATAACCGGGGAAATGCCAGGATTGTGCAGCCAGGAACAGTGCTGGCCATGAATGTGGCACTCCCTCCCCCCCCCCCCCGCCCTCCTTCCCCTTCAAACCTTCCAAAAAAGCGGCCCGTTGCGTGGTTGTTGCTAACCGCGTTTTTCCCACAAACTATTTCGCTCACGCTTTCCCCGTCCAATAGTGCTCCCGTTTTCCCAGTATATTGTTCTTTGTTTTTTGCGCACCACCTCCCCGTTAAACTACTCAGAGGCTAACGGTGCGCTCTGTAAAAAACTCCCGGAAAATCCATCCTGGAGAGCGTAGCGTGCGAAAGACATAGAGAGAGAGAGGGAGAGAGAGAATCGAGGTAGGGTTACTAGATTTGGGCGGCCGAGATCGACACATACATACACACATACGCAGCCAGGCAGACGAATACTAAGCGGTGCAAGGCTTAGTGACGCTTCGCTCCGCTGCATTGGACACTGGACAGGACACTCGGTCTGCAACACGTGTGTGTGTGTGAGAGAGAGAGAGAGAGAGAGAGAGAGAGAGAGAGAGCGACAGAGAGTGTACGTGTGTAGGTGTGAGGCAAAAAGAGAGAGAGAGAGAAAAAGAAGGGAAGAGAACGAGAAAGGAAGAAATAACAAGGGGCGATGGTGTGGGGGGGGGGGGGGGGGGGGGGCGTTCGGTCCGGTTTGGGATTTGCCAAACTTCGGTTTCATACCCCCCCCCCCACCCCCCCCCCCCCCCCCCCCGGGGTTCGTTCGGTTTGCGTTCGCACAAGGATGACCCCATGCACTGGTGCGATGGATCCGACGTCGGCCTCGTTTACACCCCATCCCCAAGCCCAGCCCGAACGGACGACGCAATAGGCTTGACCAGTTTCCCCAGCGGCCCGCAGTAGGCGTTATGCATTCCGATGCACCAATGCGCGGCGCCGGCGAAACATATACCCCCCCATACCTCCCTCATCCCCCCGTTTTACCCCGTGGTATATCACCCCCCCCCCCCCCCCCCACCCCCCTTTGACACCCTCCCGTCGAGTAGCTCGCTGTCGCTGTCGTCTCCCGGCAGCCACAGGACATAGACGCACGCACGCACGCACGCACGCCCGTACACACATCCTGATCGGCCCGTGACGCATCCTGACGCAGTTCGTTCGCTCACTTTCGCTCTTGGTCTGCTCTCTCTCTCTCTCTCTCTGCTCTCTTCCTTCTCTTTCACCCTTCTGTTTGCTATCTCTCTCTCTCTCTCTCTCTCTCTCTCTCTCTCCTGCTCGCTCTCTTTGCCACCCCTTTCCTAGCACCCCCCCCCCCCCTCCCGGCAAAAGGAGGATGCATCCCTGGCCCTTGCTGCACGTGGAACCTGGGCCCGGGGTGACCGTCGCGCTTTGGGGACGCATCGACCACCCCAAAAAAACGCCCCCCACCTGCGTGGTGCGTGGTGCAGGTGAACTGGCCACTGCGCACCAGCCCCATTCTCCGGTCCGGTCGCCATCGTCATGGGGTGAGACGAAACGCATCCGTGCACGAGTCCGAGCAGAGCAGCAGTTCTGCAGCAGTCCACGCAAATAGCCCTGAAATGGGGGGGGGGGGGGGGCGTATGCGTATGATCTTGCCACTACATAAGCCGAGGTCCCGTACATATAGGCCTGTTGTTGTTCGTTTTTTTTCTTTTTTTTTTTTTGTTGCTACAGCATCTCGATGCACAGGAGCATTGCAACACAAACAGCAAGAAGCACAGAATCAGCACAGGAAAAACTACCAAAAAAAAAAACAAACAAACAAAAGCCCTTCGGTCAATCGGTCTCGGTGTGGTGGTAGGGATGTTGGGAAAATAAAAGTCCGAAACGTCATGGAGACTTGGCGGCTTGGAGACAAGCGCAACAAAAAGATCGGCAAGAATATTCTGCTGCTGCTGCTGCTGCGCAAGGGCGACTGTACAAACTGTAGAGTAAAGTGGGGCAAGAGTGCGCACCAGTCATTTCTAGAAAACGGTAGCACTGAAACTTACAACACTCTACTTGTTTGAAAGGTCATGTAGTGGCGTGTTTTTTTTATTTTGGATTGGATAAATAACAACGAAGATATGCAGTAAGTTGTAGTTTTCGCGATTTGCATATTATTTAATGTTTTTTTTAAACACTCTCTCATTTCGTTTACATTTTCTCATGCTACGCTACATAAGTCACAAAGATTCCTTAATTAAGGTAGAATCAAATGCTGAAAACTTCCTTCCGGAATACGGACTGATATTTTGGTATTTTACCATTTTTCTCATAACGGCACTATGGGGCAAGAGTGCGCATCATTAGTGGGGCAAGAGTGCGCAGTGCGCAAGAGTGTTGTGGTTGTTCTTTTGTCGCAAAAATGCCGAGAATGCTTTCAGAGTGTGTTGAATTGTGCCTATGAACGCGAAAACATCCGCCAAAAAGATTATTGAATTAAATTGAATTGAAGAGATGAATAATTTTTTTTTTCATTTGTCATGAAATTTTTTTTTTTTTAGAAAAAAGTATTTTTTTTTGAAATAAATGAATGTTTTCTTCAATAATGGCCTATACTTACTCTAGACTTCACACTCCGACCAGTTCTGAACATCGATGAGGTTTGATTTCGTATGCGCACTCTTGCCCCAATGGTGGGGCAAGAGTGCGCATTTTTTTTATTTTTGCCTAATATGCATTTTTAACAAGATGTATGAGTACGATCAAAAAATTTTGTTCCACAATTTAAAGCTACAAACCCATACTTTCATTTGGTGTAGCTAACAGGACGAACACTTCTTTCCTTGGAGAAATACAGCGAGTTCAAAGTTAAGTGCGCACTCTTGCCCCACTTTACTCTACAAACTTCTCAAGTAGTTGATCTTTGGGCGTGCAAATGCAAACGGCCTTCGGGCACACATCCTTCCGCGCATCGGTTTGACACATTCAGGGCCAGGTTAACTGGCTGGCGAAGGCCTGGCATGGCCTGGCATGGATTAGCAGTTTATTGGAACCGAGGCAGATTTGTTCTTCCCTGGCTCATTTGACATCACCTGGCTGGCTGGCTGACTGACAGCCAGTCATAACTCGACATTGACGCCTTTACAAAACATAACTCAAATGGGAGGGGGGGGGGGGGGGGGAGTTGATGCTGCGGGACCGTGCTGGTCACCCTCTCGCACGGACTGATTGATAATCCGCGTGATGTTTGGCCGGCGACCTGGTCGTAAAACGTGAATCGCAATAAAATCGACAACGACGGCTCGTTAAATCGCGCGTGTGCGCATTGCGGGCGTGTTGTGGTCCATTCGCTAATTAGCGACCCCCTAGCACCGGTAGACGAAGGCCGGATCGGATCGGATCGCCACGACACTTTATGGTCGATGAATTGGCGCGAGTGCGGCGCGCGCGCTCACGCTGGCACCTCCTGGAGGACAGTTGCATCGTAAAACCAAGAACGACCGAGACTGAGACTGAGACCGAGAGAGAGAGAGAGAGAGAGAGTGAGAGAGAGAGAGTGCGCTGCAGTTGAGCGCAGGGGCGCGCAGGCCGCCAATTGCAGGTCGTAAAACGCAGCAAAGTCAATAAGTGTGCCCGCAGTTACAAAGGAAAAAGGGGAAAAGGCGACTCTTGTTCTGGCGAGTGTGCTAATCGGCTTCGGTAAGAGTGTTGTGGTAAGCGACGACCGGACGACGTCATCGGCGCACTAAGGTCTGCACAATCCATCATGCCACGCGTACGGTATCCGCATTCGCGCGGATCCTGGTGCCGGTTGAGCCCGTGTACCGTGGTTGGCCATTTTGGACCAGATATTGAATTGTTCGGCGCGCACTAACCAAAAAAAAAAAAAAACAGGGAAATATTAAAGATGTATGCACAAAATATGCGCGAAAGAGAGGGACAGAGAGAGAGAGAGAGAGGCAATGCGGTGTCGTCGAGCTGGCTAACGAGCTGTGACAAGGCCCCCCCCGAGTGGCGATCCTTAGAGCCCAGGGTTCATTTGTCAGCGTCAAAAAGTGACGCAACGACCCACGACACTATGATCCCCCCCCCCCCCCCTCTCACCATCACTTTCGCACCCCTCACCATATTATTGTTTCGCATCGCACCCAACCACCAGCGCTCGATCCTGCTGCAAGGGCCGCTGGGTCCAAAATCCCGAAAAAAAAACCACTCTTTCGCCTAGCCACGAAACGCCGATGAGAGAGAGAGAGAGAGAGAGAGAGAGAGAGAGAGAGAGAGAGAGAGAGAGAGAGAGAGCGCGAGAGTGCAAGTGCAAGTGACAAATGGATCGCTGGTGGTGGTTGCAGTTTTGCAAAGGATTTTCGGTCGAAAGGGAGGAGAAGGGGTGGCATCCAAAGCCATCCATCTTGCCACGCGCAATTCCCCCGCGCCTGTTTCTTTTTCTTTTTTTTCCCTTTTTTTTTTTGTTTGCTACTATCCACCCCACCGCCACCGCGGGGGCGCGCACGGGGGCCTTAAAAGCCATCAATCCATTTCGATGAAGGGCGTCCGAGGGTTTTTCCTGCTGCTGCTGCTGCTGCTGCTCCGCTCTCCACTTTTGGAGATCCCGAAACAATATCATCATCATCAGAATCGGTAGCAGCATCATCATCATTGTCGCCTAGAGGTGAGGGAGAGATGTGGTACAGCCAATGAGGCGCAGGATGCAGCAGCAGCACCAAGGAGTCGAAAGGAGTAGCGCAGTGCACTTTGCTCCGTGCGGCCGAAGGGCTGTCATTTATCAAACTGAGGCGCTGTTGTTGTTTTTGGAGCGTCCCGCTTTTGGCCTGCAAACGGCCATCTCGTGCGCCATTTTGTGTCCCTTTTTTCGATGCTGCTGTTGTTGTTGTGGTGGTGGTGGTGCCGCTCTGATAACGCCATCGCGTCAACTGCAACATGGAAGTCAACATCAACGATGGGGATGCATGTCCACGGAGCGGACCGGGGCCGCCGTGTATATAGATAAATAGACGAGAGAGCAGAGACGGGTTGATTGATGTCCTTTTGCGGTGCTCTCGCTTTGTCGGTGCCCATGCAGTCGTCGTGGTGCTACTCGCTATCTCATCCCATTGCGGAGAGGATCGCAGTCTGCGCGTTTTTTTTTTATTTGCTTTTTGTTTGTTTGTTTGTTTGTTTGTTTGGTTGCATTACAACAAAGAACGGCGTGGCGGAACGCACTGGCACGATCGATCGAACTACTGGGAACATCGTGGCGGGCCGGGGGTCCCACTCCTCGCATTGCATCTGCTTTCGGCCACCTCCCGGACCCGGACGCAACCGAAAATACTTGGAACCGACCGAGCGGGTGGATAGGTGCAGTAATAGCGCGTTTCAAATATCGCAGCACCGCGCCGCAAGCCTGCCACCATCACCACCCGCTGATGGTCGCCTTACCCCCAGCAACCATAACAACGCGAAAGAACAACGCGGTGAAGGAGGCGCCCGCGCGCGCTGCACGCGCCATTCGTGTTGAGTGAGCGAGTTGAGCGTCGATTTCGCCCCGCAAGCTCTCAGTTCGCCCGCTCGACGGCGCTCGTGCTCTCCGAAGGGGGTTTAATTTTCTGGGAGGAGGGGAAGCGATTTGAAGGAACCGAGCGAAAACCGAACCCGAGCGAACTCACCGCCACGCCGCACGTCGTCGTCGTCGTTGTCGGGGAAATCGGGGGGGCACTCACCGGTTGCTAGAGCGAGCGCGCGCATATCCTGCTTGATGCTGCGGCCCACTGGACGTTCTTATGCATTATGCAGCAGGCGTCGGAGCTGTCGACGTGCGTGCGATACGAGCCGCTTTGGAACAATTCCAACACCGCTTTCTTTCTCGCTCTAGGTGGCTGGCGTTTTTGTGGGCCGTTTGCTTCTTCCTTCGTCGCCACGCGCGTTCCAGAGACACTCAAATTGGTACACCGTGGTGAGTGGTACAGGCGAACCAGAGGAGGCAGCTTTAGCAGCACGCATATAGTGCCAGCCAAGCGAAGGGAGGAAGCGAGCGAGACCACTGGGCAGTCTCGCTCGCACCCACCACGCTCGTACCTCACACCGAGGAGGATTGCATGCCGGCCTGCCTGCAAACGGGTGCAGCAGGTGAGCGCGACAGAGATGGCACGGTGAGTGAGCGTGCGTGCGTGCGATCGAGAGGGGGCGCAATTCGAATTGCGCAAGGATGCGGCGCGGTGAGCGGGGGCCGATGTCGTGCGAATGCGTTCTGAGTGAGTGCCGCCGCCGCCGCCCGAGTGCACAGCGCCCGAACCGAGCGCGTGTGTGAGTTTGCACGCCCGGTGCGAAACGGTGCGATGGCGAGCGCTAGCGTGCACGAGCGAGATAGCGACATCCGACGGTGGTTTTAGCCGGTGCTTCCAAGGGGTGGAAGAAGCGGCGGGCGGCCGGGGGAGGCCGTGTGTTGCGTTTGGCCGACGGCCACCGAGTCCACGCATTCGGAGTCGAGTTGTGCGAACGCAATTTCGCAGCAGCAGCGGCAGCGAGCGGCAGCAGCAGCAGCAACACACAACTCGGCGTCGCACTGTGTCGCGCACTCTCGCAGCGGAACCAGAGACACACAGAACCGAGCAGCAGCAGCAGCAGCAGCAGCAGGACCAGACCGACGGTGTGTGTGGTGTGCATCAGTAGAGCGCCAGTGCAACGGCAGAGCAGCAGTAGCAGCAGCATCCGTAGCGGCACAAAAACCAGAAGTAAATCTCAAAGCGTGGTACATCCCCGTTCCGTTCCGTTCCGTACTAGACACACGCGTGCAAACCCTTCATCCCTGCGGTCTCGGGCACGTTCTATTCCCCGGTCCCTGTTGCTACCGTCTTGTCTCGTAGTTGGCGTCCATGGCTGGACCAAGTTTCTCTGGTTTTCGGAGTCCCCTTTAAACTACTCTTCCTGTTCAGCCACCCCGCCGCAACCGCTTTCTCTTCCATCTAACGCACCGAGGGCAGTGATCATCAGTCGCCATTCATTCATTTCGTCGTCGGCGTCATCATTCACAACAAAAATGGCAGCAGCAGCAGCCGGAGGACACTTCCGGAGCAGCAGCAGCACCTCAGTGTGATCAGTGGGTGCCAGCAGGTTGCCGCGTAGAGTGTGTGTTTTCCGTGTTCGTGTTTTCCGGCCACCGTGCCACAAAGAACCACCAACCAAGTCCGTTCTGTACTGCCATTTGTCCTTCGTTGCGTGGTGTTTTGTTTTTTACATTGGTGTTGTGTTTCTCTGTGTGTGTTAAACGTGTTCGTTTTGGGATTTAGAAGAACGGAGCAGCGATCACACGAGAGACCACGGACCACCTGACTCGATCGATCGATCGATCTCGAACGTAGTGCCGTTTGGGGAGGGTTGGGTGTGTTGCTTGTGCAGTGCGATTGTCAACCCATTTCGGTCAGTCAGGTCAGGACAGGTGTGTCATCATGTCAACCACAAGCCACTTTGGAGGAGAGACAGCGAGCGGTCACCGAAACACGGGTGCTTACGATCAACCTTGGTGGGCACAGCCGTTTTGCTTCCTAGGCGTGCGCGCGTGTGTGTCGTTGTGTCGTTGTGTGCCATTTTTCTAGAGTCTACGATCAATCCCCTCGGCGGCCAACAGCGCGCAATCAACAAACGCATCCGTTCAGATTTCGGACTGGGCCTGCCGAACGTCGAAGCCACAAATGGACGGTTCTTGCTACCTGTGGTGCTGGCAGATACATGTTCTTCCTGTTTCCATTTTCGTGCCCTGCCCTCTTATTCTCCGTAGCCATAACGCACACCAAACATATGCACACGCACGCGACCCCACGCCAGGGCTTCAATTGGGGTAGTTAGGTAGACAGTTGGGCTGCGCGACCCCAAAAAGACTCGCCAGACGGCTTGGCGTCGATATCGGCGACGACGGTTCGCAGAAAAGCAAGTGCAGTCCTTCACCGTGCTCCGTGTGTGATCTACTTGTGTTCATTTTCCCCCTTTTTTTTTTCCTACCTCTTCTCCATTCGTTGGAATTCGTGTATCGCCCCAAAAACTAAAACAAAAGCCCAGCATTCCATTGTCCATTGGCACCTGATTAGCAGGCAGACCCCCCCCCCCCCCCCCACACTCCACCCGATTGTTTTGCTGTGCCGCCTGGTTCCCCTGCCGCGCTAACGCTTCTTTATTTCTTCCCTCCCTAGGCAGATCAGAGATCAGATTGAATGCCGTTCGTGTAGGAGGATCACGGCAATAGCGGGATCGACCGGAAAGAGAGAGAGAGAGAGAGAGAGAGAGAGAGAGAGAGAGAGAGAGAGAGAGAGAGTGAAATAGAACCGAACCCGACGACGACGACGAGGATGATGAGCAATTAACGCAAGCGAAGAGTGAGAACACACCAACACCAACCACCGCCACCCGCCACGAACCGACAAGCAGCAGTCCTCCACAACAACAACAACAACAACAGCAGCAGCAGCAGCAGCAGCAAAATAACTACAACCCCGGTTTTTCCTCGGTCATCCACGGTTCCCTGCTTCCAAAAAAAAAAAAAAGTGGGGAAGAAAATCTAACCTACCCACCCACCCCGATCACCACCCCCCCCCCCCCACGGCAGAACGGTCAACTGACATATCGCATCATGATCAGCAGCAGCAACAGCAATAGGAGCAGCAGCAGCAGTAGCCGGAGCAACCGTAGCAGCGAGGTGGCGCGCTGCTGCAATCCGGGCAGCTCGTCGGTGGTGGCCCCTACCGACCGATAAAGGGACAGTGGTGTTGTGTATGTGTGCGTCTTGTAAGTGTGCGCACCCCGCGAGCGAGCGAGCGAGCGAGCGTGTGTTTAGTCTACTGTGAATGTGATCAATCGAAGCTAAGGAAGGGATAATCGAGAGAAAAAAACAGAGAGAGAGAGAGACGGACTGCAGGACGAACCGCGCCCACTGCTTGCACAGCTGCAGTGGAGGACGCAAAACGGAGGACGACTACTGCCTCTCCCCCCCTCACCCCCCCTTTCCCCTTTCATGTGGGTGTGCGAGTGTGGGTGCAATACTAAATGCACCGAAAAGGACTAATTAGCGATCGCTGCGACAGTTGAATGAGTGTAGGCGGGCAGGCTCGATCACCTGTTGCCTCCGGTGCCTGGTTCCGCTCTCTGTTTCTGTGTGTGGGTGTGCGTGTGCGTGTGCGCATTCGTGGTTATAACCGATCGTCACCGATTACCGATGCCGATGCCAGCATCGCGCGGGAGCAGCCTCGACACCTCGACAACGGTGCAAGACGAGATCATCATCTGGAGTAGCAGCAGCAACAACAACCAGAACCACCACAACAACAGAAGCGGGAGGACAACGGCGACACCGACCATTTGCCGTAGGAAGTGTCCTGCGTGACACTTTTGTTGAGCCCGCGACGAGGTGCCTTTTGCGACACAACCGAGCAACGCAAGCACGCCTGTGACTGATCATCACCATCACCAACCCCTGTTGTTTATCAGCAACACGCGGAGATCGCGACGATCTCGCGACGCGAACAGTACACGCGGGAGTGCTAAGTATCGGCAAGAA
The DNA here is from genome assembly GCF_943734665.1 of Anopheles aquasalis. Classification (NCBI taxonomy): domain Eukaryota; kingdom Metazoa; phylum Arthropoda; class Insecta; order Diptera; family Culicidae; genus Anopheles; species Anopheles aquasalis. The sequence continues at coordinate 2,869,174 of NC_064879.1, forward strand.
TCATTTGTAGCGGGGCGGTGGTGGATCCCCCGTGGACACACAGGAGCCGACGCCGTGTGTTGCCGTAGTTGTTCGTCTTCTTCTACTGCTTCAATCAATCAACTCACCTCCTGTCGCCCGGATCGGAGGATCGCTAGGCGCGTGTGTGCTGTGTGCGAATTAGTGTATTGGTGTCCAGGTTTTGTTTTTTGTGTGCAGAAGAGAGGAAAAAAAAAACGGGGGTTGTGGAGGGAGTGTTAATGGTCGCGCCGGGAGCTGGGTGGGGGGTGATTAGTGTTGATTAGTGTGCCCGCAGTGCCGATTTTTGTGATAACGCGCCCGCGTCCGAGTGTGTCCTGTGCCGGGTGTGGGCTTCCGGTTTGTCCTGTTTTCGTCCTTGCTTCCGGGATTAATCCGTGGGGGAGCGTGCAAAACAGGGAGAGAGAGAGAGAGAGAGAGAGCACAATCAACCGCAGCAAGCTTGCAGAGAACGGATCACCGTCGCCGCCACACATCCCCAGGCCTCAACGATCTCGTCAACTCACTCTTCAAACACTCCTCGCTACTTCCAGTGGCCCCAGCCCCCCCCCCCTGTTGGCCACTGCGTGTGATATGATATGGTAGTCCTTTGGAACACTTTACGAATCCCAAGCCAATAGTCCACCACCACAACAACAACAACAACAACAACAACACCATCAACAGCAACCGACGTGTGTTACTCTCGTGCGTGTGGTGACGTCACGGACTCAATCGACGGAAGCAGCATTCCCGGGATCAGCTATCCTTGCCAGCCAACTCCAACAGTGATCAATCTTGATCAATCACAATCTTGATCGATATTCCGAGCGCGTGTGTCTGTGTGTGTGTGTGTGAGCACCTACCTCTCTCTCTCTCTCTTTCTCTTTACACACACACACACACCGTACCCCCCCCCCCCACACACACACTCAGGCCAGAAACCTCTCTCACCCCACCTGTCTCTCGTCGGAGGGAAGGTGCGCCAGGACATCCAGTCAACCAGCACCCCTCCCCACCCCCCACCCCCCAGTCCCCCGAAAGAGTGTGTTTGTGTGCATCGGCAACATCAACAGCAGCAACAACAACAACAACAACAACAACAACAACAACAACAACAACAACAACCGCCGCACGACAGCAACTGCAGCAGCGAGTGCCCCAACAGCATCGATACTACTACCCCCGCGGTCCCTCAATCAACCCTACCACACCACACCACACCACCCCACCCCACCCCCCACCACGATTCACCACCGCGCGCTGATCGGCCGCCATATATGGAGTTCTGGACAGGTGACGCCCGACTGGCGAGTTACTACTATTAAGGTAAGTGCACTACTACTACTACTACTACTACTTGTACCACTGCCTGCAGCCTAAAGATTTCCCTTTGTGCTCGACTAGTTTCAGGGGGGGGAGTGGGGGTGCACCGATACGAAAAATGCAAAATGGTGGCCGAAAACAACTCTTGCTGCTGCTGCTGCAGCTCCCTTTCGAAGGATCTTCTTTGCCCTGCCGCCTTATTTATCGCTGGACGATATCGATTTTATGTCCACAAAATCATGGGGGAACGAGGGACCACAGAGAGAGAGTGAGAGAGAGAGAGAGAGAGAGAGAAAGAAGGAGAAAAAGAGCGAGCAGGCACAAGCGCATAGTAGTAGCGCGCTTGCCTAGGGATACGACTTCCGGTCTTCCTTGGGTTTCTCGTGCTATCTCTTTCCCTGGTTTTGCTGTGCCACACACTCGCACGCCTTTCATTGGTGCTCCGCATCCTCGAGCACCACAAGCCCGAGCGCGATCGAGCGACACGCTGTCTGCGCTGCGCTCGTCACTCGGGAAAAACCCTTCCCCACAGACGTTCCACTTCTTCCGCCCCCTTATGTAAGGATGTCCTAGGAACGCAAGGACACCGGGGTGGGAAGCCTTTGTTTTCGCAACCGCAACCCACCACCCTTGCTGGACCCACCGTGTCCATCCTTACTACGCGTGTGTCCGTCCTGGTGGTCCTGAGGAGCCTGAGGAGGAGCCAGCCAGCCAGCCAGCCAGCCTGAGCCTGAGCCTGAGTCCTCCGTCACCAAGACGGTCCTCCCACTCCCCCGGGGTGATGTAGTGGGAAAAGTCAAGGGAGGCGTGGCTAAAAGCTCTTTCGCCCCTCGCGCTCCAGCACTAACCACCATCACCCCCGCATCCCCTGGGGTTCATGACCACACACCCCATCCCCCTTTTTCCCCGGTGTGGTGGTGGCACGGCGAGAACCGAGGGGTGGCCGCCATTTTCCCATCGCTAGCAACGAACGAACGGGTTGGCTACCCCCTTTCCCCGAGCCGTCGCCGCCGCCGCCGCCCTCTCTCTCTCACTCTCTCTCTCTCTCTCTCTCTGTCTGGCGATTTTCCACCGTCTTGCTTGCACACACTGCTTGCGTGGCTCGGGACTGCAGTGGCATCGGCAGCAACAACGCATGACCCTTCGATGGTGCTGCTCCTGGTCCTGGTGCTGCTGCTGCTGCCATTTTACCACGTGATGAGAGGGGTGTTGGTGATCAATATTCCCTCTCTTTTCATTTTTCTCTCTCTCTCTCCCTCTCTCTCTCTCTTTTTCTTTGTCTATTTTTGTTTTCGCGCCCTATCATGGGCCCCATTGTTCCTATCGTTTTCGTCCAGTCTCCAGTGAAGATGCACCCCCCAGCGCGCACCCCCGCTCACGCTAATCGTGTCCATCGCTTGCCCTCTCTTGGAGTGGTCTTGGGATCTCGCGTGATGTGGCTATTAAATAAATCCTTAAAAATTAAATTAAAAACACCAAAAAAAAACAGAATGAGAACAGAATAATCAACCACCGAATCTAGCGACAGTACCTAGTGCAGGGCAGTCAAGAGCCTGGCCTGGCTAGCCTTTCTCGGTCTATGCCGGCCTATGAGGGTCATCACCTCGAGCTGCATCGAGCGCGAGAGTCCCGCTAGACGCCTTAGTGAGTCATTGTGGGTGCAGAGAGGGGTGCCTGGATGGTCCGTTCGCCCAAGATTCGTCCTAATGAGCAGTGATTGTGTAATAACCCCTAATCCGTGTGTATGGGTGTTTGAGTGTACGTGCATCAGCATTGAGGTCATCAGCTCACCGCAGCAATGTCCGACAGGTGAGAGAGAGAGAGAGAGAGAGAGAGAGAGAGAGCGAGAGAGAGAGCGAGAGAGAGAGAGAGAGAGAGAGAGAACAGCAGCAGCAGCAGCAGCATCACCACAACCACAAACAGAACAGGACGAACAAGGGGGATGATGCCGGAAAGCCCCGGGGTTGGAGGGGGGGGGGGAGATGTGGATGTGTGTGACGTGCGGTGCGCAACAACAAAAACCACACAGCAACCGCGCGAAACCAACCAGCGGTCAACTACGCACACGACCCCACAACATGAGAGCGGGGAGGCGGGGGTGAGGGTTGCAAAGTCGACGGAGACGCAGAGAGGGGGTGCGTTTTGCGAAATTTTCGCGCGGAAAAGTTATTAGCACAACGTTAAAAATAACATCCGCGGGGGCTTTGGCGCAACCCCTCCCCCGCACGCCCCCCCCCCCCCATCCCCTTCCCTCCATTCCATTTACAGCACAGCATCAACCCCCCTTTCAACCCCCTTCTGGTGGGCACCAGCGGAGGATGCACGAGTGCAAGAGTGATCCTGCAGTGGAGGCGCAGGGTGCGAGGGATGCATTCGTCAGATAAGGGTGTAGCGGTGGTCGACAGAAAGGGAGAGAGAGAGAGAGAGAGAGACGCAGAGTGATGGAGATGATTGCGGGTCATCCATCGCCCGATCGCCCGATCTCCTGTGCATAGGGTCGGGAGTAGGGGAAGGGGGAAGGGGGGTGGGGGGTGCAGGAGACAGGTAGGTGGTCCGGTTGTATGGTTTCCCCATTTGCCCCACAAAAACAAAAAAACCAACTAAAGCTCGCGGCGTCCACGCACCGTACGCATGCACACATACGCACGCACGCACGCACGCGCGTGTCCGTGTGCTGTTCGGTGTTCATGTGCCACAGCACATGCCCTCTCTGGGCAGCACTCGACGAAAATAGATGCATACCGGTGCTAGTGCTGCTGCTGCTGCTGCTGCATGCCGCCTTCCCCCCCCCCCCCCCGCCCCCTTTTTGAGGAGGTGCGATATGACCCATTTTCTCGGAGCCGAGGAAAGAAGAAGGCGAGGGAGAGAAGCGGTACTAGAAGGAGGAGTAGGGGGTGGTGCGCGCTCCATTCGAGGTACTCGCTAATCACTCGCAACCGCATCCCCGCGCAACAGCAGCATTGGGGAAGGGGGTTGAAGGGGGGGGGGGGGTTCGGTTTTGGTCACGTCCGCCCATCCATCCATCCCTCCCTCCAATACCACCTCATCGCCCTCTTTTCCACCTCCTCCTTTATTGCAATTTCAAGGTTCGGTGGATAGTTTCTCACCCCCACTCAAGGGGGTGGCGGGGGTGGTGGGGGCTGAGATTTGGGTTCGCGAAGCGCGAAGATGCCCTTTTTGTGCACATCAGGGAGAAGGGAGAAGGTGGTGGCGGGAGGATAGAGGGTGTAGTGTAGTGCCACTTGACGACGACGACGACGACGACAACGGCGGCGGATAGTGTGCGCGCGCTCCGCTCCGTTCGCTCCGAGTCCAAAATGGCGACCATATTGGAATGTGCAACTGATTAGAGTTCCCGTCGACTGCTGCTGCTGCTGCTGCTGCTAAGCTGCATAGAACAGATTAGCCGTGTGGAGACGGCGGTACGGGAGGAAGAGGGCGTTCGTCTCCTGCTTCATCCCCCTAACAACAGTTCGTCGGCGACTGACGCCGCTGACTGTGTGGTCGGGCGCGGGGTGAAAGGGCATGTGTGGGGCATGTGCGCAATGCAAGTGCAGTTCCATGCAACCATCGCCACTTCGCCCTGGAGGTCCTCCATCCCCTCCCCGGTAGGGGATGAAATGGTCAACTGTGGCTGTGGCTGTGGCGGAAGGATGGGGTTGCGGCAGCGGTTGTGCAACGATTAGATAAGATTAGAAGGGGATGACCACCACCACACGCAAGCGCTGTACCTGTCTGGCACATCTCAAAAAAAAAAAAAAAAAACAGACATACAGGGGTTGCTAGAGGGAAGCAGGGTTTGCGCACCAGAAAGCGAAAGAGGGAGAAGAAGAGAAGCGGGGCCGGGGTGTTAGCAACGCTCGCAAGGTCCCAGATCTCCCGAGGGCGCGTTGAACCCGAAAACTGCAACACAACTGCAGCCCCTAATCGCGCACCCCTATCCCCCCTTTCGAAGGGGGGGGGGGGGGGTGGCTTTCAGATAAGAAGCAGAGTGGCGTGCAACGCTGCACCGGCAGGACGGTGGAGAAGATGCTAGAGCCGCTAGGCTCTAGATCACCATCGAGCCACCCTAGGCCTCTCGCTCCCTTTGCTGCTGGGGATGATGCGCTAACACACGAGGGGAAAGTGGAAGCGGAATGTTTTGACCAGCGCGCGCGCGCCCGCCCGCCCGCCCGCCCACTCCGTTTCCAACTGTGCAGTGAGTGGTAATCCCAGGACTATTCAACCCCACCCCGGACCGCCATCGGGGGAGGGGGAGGGGTGGAGTGTGTTGGGGTAACTAACTAACTTACATCCCATTATCGGGCCCCGTCGACGTCGACGTGCCACTTGACAGTTCTTCGAAACAGCACGGCCAGCCCGCTGAGAGCGATGAGAGCACGTTCGCTTGCAGCAAGGGGGATGGGGATGGAAATCTTTAACCCTTCCCCTTCCCAATCATCCCTATCGAGGTCCGGCCGTCTCCTTGGCCGCCTTACTAGGCAGGGTGCAACATTGCGGCACACGCAACAGGCACGCATCCCGCTGCCGCTGCTGATAAGGGTGGTGCACCCCCTCCTGAGCGCGGGGGTGCGTAACAGGTAGGATACATTTTTCATCGTCGACGTGTAGTGTAGCGCGAACCAAAATCGGGACACATGCGCGCGCGCGCGCGGTCAGTGCGTCTCGCACTCGTCGACGTCGCCACTAAAAATAGATCGAGAACCCTTCTGCTGGCTCGCGTTTTGAGTAAATATCACCCCAAACCGTTACGTAAGTGAGAGTTGGGATGCATGCGCATCGCCCCCCCCCCCCCCCGAAAAATCCAGCGCGTAGCCCAGCACGCAGCTCGCCTCGCCGATCGCCTTTATCCGCGCTTCGAACGCTTGTTCTTACGCGCCCGTGCTCTACGCACTGCGTAACGACGCCCTCTCTCTCTCTACAAAAAAAAAGAATACAAAGAGAAAAAGAGAACCAAAGAGAGAGGAGCAAGCGGAATCCCGAATGTAAGTCAGTAAGTCAACGTAACGCAACGCGGGGCGCGCGCGATTGTGTCGCGGCGGTGCGTAAGCCAGCTTAAACTACCCCTTACTGCCTCTCTCTCTCTCTCTCTTCACCACCACCCCCTTCACTTAATCAGCGCTTACTCTCATTCGCATTCGTTTTCCGGCATCATCATCATCATCATCCCCACATCGCCTCCTCATCTTCGCGATTACCGCCGCCGAACGAATGAAAACGAAAGCCACAAAGGGATCAGTGAGAAGATCAGTGGCGTGTGGGGAGGGCGAGGGTGCGTATACGCACCGGAAGGGGGATGAAGGGATCAGTGACCAGGGGGGTGCGCGCGCGCGCGCGCGCTTGCTTGGGCTGTGTGTGCGAGTGATGACCTTGAACGAGAAACCGAATCGCCTCTCGGCTCTGCGGAAGAGCGCACGATGCCGGGATGGGGGGGTGGGGGGGGGGATGATGCGTTGCGCAATCTACACACACAAACGCCAGCCAGCCAGCCAGCCAGTCAGCCGGCCGGCGAGAAGAAACCGGTTTTTGAGGGGTTGATGAGGGGAGGATGATTTGGGGGGATGGAGGGTGGGGGGGGGGGGGGTTGGTTCTGCGCAGTGTGCGTGTGCGGTGTGCGAATCGGCGCGGGATTCGCGAGTACCCTTCCTCCCATCGGCACCCGCCCCCCCCCCCTCCACAACCCCCCCCCCAGAGACAGATGATCGCGCGGTGCACGCGCGATCGCGGAATGATCTCAAGTTCACATGCGTGTGCGCTGTGTGTGTGTGTGTGTGTCGCGCTCGCGCTGTCGACGACGACGACGACGACGACGATGACGCCTCCGTTGTTCCACTGAGCCGCGCTTGAGGCCATGAGCTTGAACCCACCGTTGGCGGAGAGCGCGCCAATGTTTTGCGAATAATTTCGTGCAACCGGCAGGGCAGGGGGAGGTAGTGTTGGTGGGGTTAGGCACGCACTTCCCAAGCAAACCGGTGGATGAGAAGAAGCGCAGCACACAGCAAGGGGTTTTTGTGCCGAAATTTTGCACAAACTTCCCTTCTCAGCGCACCCCGTTTCGCTTCCTCCGGTGCGCGTCGCGCTTAGCAGGAGGAGGGAGCGAAGCGGGAAATAAATTTGCAACCCTCCCCACCCTCCAATCCACCCCAAAATCCCTCACACAACGCGCGCACCCTTCTAATCTCCAGCGGGGACCGCTCATGCGCTCACCACACCATCGAGCGTGCGTCTCCAATTGCTGCTGCTGCTGCTGCTGCTGCTGGTGGTGTGAGTGTTTTTTTCATTTCGTCTGTGTTTATGGCACGCATAATGTGGCTGCCGCTGCTGCTCTTCTAACTCGTTCCGTGCGGTGTGTCTAGGCCTTTTGAAGGCGATCGGTTTTTTTTTTGTTTGCGGCACAAAAAAATTGGCAAACCTCCGTCCCCTCTTCCTCCCCTCTCTCTCTCTCCGGCTCCGGCACTACTACCATCTCACTAGCGGTCTAGCATTGAGCGGATCGCTTCCTATCTGTCCCCCTCGTCGTCAGTGCGTGCGCGCGATTTTTTGATGGAGTTCATATTTTTTTTTGCTTTCGGTCTGTGCTTTCTGCTGCCATCACAAAATCCTTGCTTTTGCTGCCCGGCCGGCGGACAACACCGGCTCGCCAGAAGCCATATCTAAGCAACAGCAACGGGCGAGCCACTTTAGACGGCTGGCGGGACACAGACAGACGCACGCTGCTGCTCTAACACCAGCCCATCGCACGCTAATCACCGCGTTGCTAGTGCCTGCTGCACGCACACACTCCGCGGCTGTGTGTGGTTTGCGAATTTTTTGTTTTTTTTTGTTTTTTGCCCGCGGTGTTCGCGAATTTGGCCACGGATCTCCCCTCCCCGCCACCCTCTTTGCCACCCCGGGGTTCTAATTCGTGCGCGCTGCGCCTCGCCGCAGTCGAAGGAAGTCCGCTGCGCTAGTATTGGAGTGGCATAGAAGGAGGAGAGGGGAAGAGGCTTTGATGGTGGGGTGGGGGGAGGAAGAGTTGGGTTGACAACAGCAGCAGCAGCGGCAGCCCCGGGACAATGGGCGAGCGGCGGGGAGGTTTTTGCGAAGGAAAAAAAACACATCAAGAGGGAAAGAAGAAGAAGAAGAAGAAGAAGAGGAACTTCGCGACACACCACCGCAACCGCGTGCGTGCGTGCGTATCGCGATGTTCTCTCACTCTGTCTAGCTTGCGCATTCTATCTGTCTGTGCGCCGAGCCGAGGTCATCCCGTTTTGCTTCCTCGCCCCGCTCTCTCTCTCTCTCTCTCCACTTCTCCACAAGCAAAAGGGCAGAGAGGAGCAAACGAAGGGGGAGGGGGGGGGGGTCTATGGAGATGACAATGTCCAATGCGTGCGCGCAAAGCTGCTTTTGGGGATGTACAAAGGGGTGAAGGAGGGGGGGTGGGGGGGAGATTGGCGAGGAATTGGCGAATTTTGTAGGCAACCTTGAATGGCTGAAAAAATGGCGCACAGTAGGCAGCGGCAGAGGAGTGGTTGGTGCGGTTCTGCTTGGGGAGGGGCTGTTTGAAGTGCACCCCGCTGCAACCCCTTGTCCAACGTGACTACGCGCATCCCCTGTCGCCGGCGGCAGCCCCGGAATACTTGTGAATACCGCTGCTGCTTCCTATCTTTTTTTTTTTTTTTTTTGAGGGTTGAAGTGACGCCTTGGATGAGAAGACCTCGTGCGTTCTAGGAAGTGTGGTCCAGAGAATTGGAACCCTTCTGGACCTTCTGGATTCATCACACAAACACCAATCCATCGGATTTCTCCACATACGATCCTGTAGAAGTTGCGCTGCTAGATGCAAAAGGTGTCTACCAGGTGTATGCATATGAAACCGACCTTTTTGATTTGCCCTAAAAACACGCTTTTTCTTGGACAAATGAAGAAAAAATTATTCTCCACAGTTATGCCAATCGTTAACTACACATTTCAACCTATATCTTAGGCAATTTTTGGATGCCTAACCTAAAAAACCGCCAATCTGTACCATTTTTTCAAAACCCGTCCATTTTTCCAAATATTTCGAACAAAAGGAGGCGCTGCTCGGCCAACGGCCTATCCCAGCGATGCAAAAGAATGTTCATCTGATAGAGTCAAGTCTGGCGAGTAAGCCGCAAGTGGTAATTGTTACCAATGGTGGCTTTTACCGTGTCCTTGGTCGATATTCCGCGCGGTGGCGGTGCATTTTCATCAAGAAAAATAGGATAATTTTGACGTTTTTGATATTTTGGTTGATTTTTTTTTCACAAGTTTCGTTCCAAATTGATTAATCGTTGCTTTTAATGATCATTTATAACCCTTTTTGCCCAATAAGGCCTGCAATTTGATGACTTCTTACATTTTCGATGCTTTGTGGTTCTCTCATTTATATCCCTCCTTTAATATTAAAAAAACCGCACTTTGCACTGTGTTTCAGTAAGAGCATACCCACCGTAACCTTCAATAGAAAATATGATGCGATTCGGCCGCCGATTTTTTGAGATGGAGGCAAAAAACGAACGATGTCGGCGAATAGCAGTTTTTGAGAACGGAACTTCCCATTTTAATCGTGATGAAAATATTTGTTTTAGTGTCAAATTAGAAAAAAAATGCATACCGATTATGTTTAACGGATGCCTACTGAACAAAATAAAACACTTAGACACTGACTTTACAGCTCCATTAGGCCTTGTAGATATAGCTTTACAACGAAAAAGTGGGTTTCATATGCATACACCTGGTACACTTCTCCACCCGGGGGGTGGTTTCGACTTGTTCGACTTCCGCTTCAGACTCCGGCAGACTTAGACTGTGTCTGTGGGAGTCCGCGGATTTTGGATCTCTTTCGAACGCTCGAACTATTTCCGCCCTGAGAAGAGAAAGAAGTGGGAAAAGTGTGGTACCGCTGGCAGGGTTCCAAAGACCATAGACCGGTGGTGCCGCACCAGGTTCGCGTGGTTTTGCGGATGCTCTTTTGGCGTCCAAATCGTTTTCAAGTCCCAAAACGAGCTGCTAATGCCATAAACAGGGATGATGCTGATGAGCCTGATGTGCTTCCGCATCGCGCACCAGCCAGACAATCGCACGCAACGCACACATTAGCTACGCACGCAGTAGCGGCGCGCTGTATGTGTCACCTTTTTTTTTTACGGGTTGCCAAAGTTGGCCTTGACCAACATCTGCCTTACGCATGTATTCTCTCTCCCCCTCCAGTCCTCTATCTCTCTCTATCTCTCATGCTATACAAACGCTCCAGAAGTGCGTAACGGCGACGACGCACACATCTACGCACTTTCGGGGCTTCTTCACGTCTTGCGTGGTGCGTTGTCTGTGAGTCTGAGAGCGTTCCGGTGGCTTTCGAGGTTCAATTTGTCCCGCGTGAAGCAGCTCTCTCTGCTAGGCGCTTCGGCCAGCAAAATATCCGTCGTTGAGAGCGAAGAAATCCAGAAAAAAAAACCAGAAAAGAGCTGTATAATGCCCCCGTTGCGCGCACTATTACCACTTGGCCAGACTGTAAAAAGCAAAGTTTACAACCTTAGTCGGTTATTAAATATTTTCTTGTGTCCAAACGGTTTAGAACCACTGGGAACAAGTGACAGCACAGATACAGATCATCCGAGGGTCCGCAAACCCAGAAACAAAACAAATTCGCAGAAGACATAAATCGCGATGTGGATGAAATTCAGCTGTGTACTATCAAACCACCACCACTCCGAGGACCACGCAGTTTGTCCATCACCATTAGCCTCCCATCAGCGGGCGCTGGTTGTTGGTTTGATAAGAGGACACGACGGGCTCTCTTTCTCGGCATATTTCGCGAATCTTCGTTTCCTTCTTGTCCCGTTTCATTCTTTTCTTTTTCTTCTTCTCCTTCTTCTACATCTTGTTCGGCTCACAGTCAGTCGGCGGACTGATTTGGGTGCTGTTCGAACACCGAAAGTGAAATAACCTTGACACATTAAGTGTTATCGCGATAACGGACGACGACGACGGGCGGCAAAGACGAAGGAGAGGTGAACGCGATGCGACGAGTTGCTGGTACGCTGACACACACAGCCACACATTCTCAATATTTGCGTGTGGATGGCTTAGAATACTGGCACGGTGTTCCAGCGGGGGGGCTTAGGTTGATTTTGGGCTCAAAAAATTGGCTCATTTCTGACGAGGCTTTGTGACGAGATTCCATTTTATTTTCTCAAGCAAATGTCAGTAAAAAAACTACAACTTTTCAAGGACATTTGGTTATAGTTTGAGGGACGAAACAAAGTTAAAATTGTAGTTGTTAAAAATTGCATACATGACAACAAATTTCGAAACGCGCGTGTCTGCAAAAATGTACAGGGTGAGCCATCAGGCGCGGTACTCTATTTTAAAGTTGAATAATTCTGTCATTTTTCAAACGATAGTAGAAAATAAACCAGTTTTATTTAGGTTATTCTATGCCATTTATCGTGTCATACTTAAAATATGATATCGATGAAATGACCGCCTTCAGTCGGCATACAAAAAGCGGCCCTTTTTCGGGCATTTGGCATTGTATTTGACAACATTTAGGGAGTTATTTTCGTAATTCCAGCTGTAATATTTGCTTGAAGTTGTTGCATAGCATTCAATTTGTTTGCAAAAACCTTATTTTTCAAGCATACCCACAGAAAAAATCCAGTGCCGTGATATAAATAGAAAACCACCATTTATTTATCATCCATTGCACGATCGCAGTTTCACTATTGACCTTTTTTTTCAATGCAAAGTGTTGCTTTTTAGGATTCCACAAAACACAAGTTTTTTTAAATAGTTATTTGCAAAAAAAAGCATCAGCATTTTTTATAAAAACTCGACGGGGCTATCTAACAAATAGTTTACAGATTATGTGCTCAAAATATTAAATCGATCGGTCTCGAAGTTTTTATATGCTACGATGCCAAAGTAGCGAGCGATGCATTGAGTCGTGCATGAATGAGGCGCGAGTTTTGCTTGAATCTTTGTCAGTTTTACTTTGGATTGATCCAAAAAATGTACACAATAATTGTTCAGCGATCATGAAAAATAAAAAAAAAATGTCACGAATAAAAATTCGAGATCGATAACCAAACAGAGAGAGTGCAAGAGGGGGCGCAACCAGGAAACAAAAAAAACGTCACCACGTCCTTCAACACAAATTTAGCGCATAACACAGGCACATGGCACCTGGAGAGGTAAAGCTGAACTCCCAGAGAGGTTCGAGACCGAAGACCACCAAGCGCAGCTCCTCCTCAAGCGCGCATCAAATCCGGTACACGCGCGCGGGCGCGCGCACCGCTGCTGGTCACGGTCAGGGAACACGCGCAACACACACCCACACACACAGCACTTCGCGAAACATTACGCACGCACCGGGCAGTCACCAGCGCCGCGCGAGTCGAATTCGGGGGGCGCGCGCAAAAAAAAAAAAACAGAGTAGAACGAGGAACTGGAGGAGAAAGAGGTGTGAAGGGTGAGGAGAGAGGAGAGACACACCACGCGGTCGGTCGGCTTCAGTTCGGGCCTTTTCGGTGGTCCGGGCGCAACGCAACAACAACCCCCCCGAAAAACAACCCCCATCACAATCCACCCCCCGCCCCGCAGCCCCCTCAACCCCCTCCTCGCTTCCCCTTCCGCCATCAGCCCTCAGTCGCTTTGCATTTCACGCACCACCGTACCCAAACCTTCCACCCTGATGGGGTGTGTGCCGGGGGTTCGGGGGGTTAGTACTCGCAACCCCTTCCCGCCTCGTCCCGTGTTGCGTACTGCTGCTGCTACTGCTGCTGCTGCATCCACCCCACTGACCCAGTGATGCAGGAAAGGAGGGTGGCGCACCGGCAGCATCGCACGCATCGTGGTCACTCACGCACTTCGTGCGTGAGTTCCCATCCGAATGAGAGTACGCACGTGCGTGCCCGCCCTCCCCTATTATTCGCCCGCGCTCTGCCGGGGGGAGTGCGTGTACGCACCTCGCGCGAGAAAAGCGAAAAGCACAGCGGCGAGCAATGCGAGAGAAAGGGGGCGCAGCGCAGGTGTTCTCTGAGGGTGGCCGGGTGGTGGTTGCCAAACTTTTTCGCCCCGAAAAAAAGCTCCATTCGGGCGGGGGGGTATACGGTGCGTGTTCTGCGGTTTTTTGGTTCAATCGGCGGACGAACTCCGCCACGGCACGATATCGCGCCCTGGCGCTGGAGAAGATGAGGTTTCGGGACATCGGCGATCAGCGTCATCCCCTGCGTGGACCGTGCGTCTTTTGTGAAGGGTAGAGAAGGGGTTGTTTTTTTTTTTTCTTCGGGTAACCAAGTTGTCGGTCACCTGTGGAATATCAGGTGCACCACACAACACAGGACATCAAATACGTACGCGTAGGGAGGGTTTTTGGGGGGGGGGGGGGGGGCATTTTTATTCGCGGTCAAACGCACCTGTTCGTGAAGAAACAGAGAAGGAAAGCGATAGAGCTAGCTAGAGATAGATAGAGAGAGAGAAAATCAACGACGAGAAGGAAACACATTAACATCATCGTCTCCCTCATCATCCCTTCCACCGGGGGAGGGGGGGGGAGGGATGGGGGCGCAGTCTAGACGCACGCACTCTCTTCACCACCCTGCTGGTCCCTGGAGGGAACCCTCTGACGCGTGTGTCACCAAAGTAATGCGCCCTGAGTGTCCTGTTTCGCAGGACAAAAGCACAGACAGAGAGCGAAACAGAGAGAGAGAGAGAGAGAGAGAGAGAGAGAGTGAGAGAGTACGCACGCAGTTCCAGGCCGGATCCGGAGTCCGTTCAACCTTCAGTTGGAGCAGACTAATAATAAATGGTAACCAGACGACGAAACCGCCGAGGCCTACCCCAGACAGACAGACGGACAGACAAACAACCGAGACACAGGCAACGCTTGTCGAGCCGTCCACCCACCCCCTGCGGTATGTCCAATGTCCTGTCGTCGCCCGGCAAGGACGGACAGTGTTAAGGAGAGAAGGTGAAGAGCGATAGAGAGAACGAGAGAGCCACGTGTTCGTTTTCAGCTTATAATTTTTTTTTTGTTTTGGGGGATTGGGGGTGGAAAATGAATTGGGGGTGCCAAATGAATTGGGGGCTGGCAGGGAGGGAAGGTGGGCGCTTACTGACGACCACGGATAAGATTGTGATGACGAGGTGAGGCGCTGCTGCTCTACGACGACCGGAACGGCGCGCCTAGAAGACGATAATTCTCTCTTCCTTCTAGAAAGCGAGAAACCACCCGGGGTGGTGTGTGAGTGCAAGGATGTGTTTCCTTACAAGACAGTCAGTCTGTCAGTCTTCGATACTCTCTGTGTATGTGAGAAAAGCGTCCGTCTGGAAGAGCGCCCCAGGAGGAGCAGGGGTGAATGGCCCCCCCGGGCGGGGGTGGGTGGTGGCATTGACAGGGGGTGCAAGGATTTGGAAAACTTTCCGTCGACAGGCAGGCAGGCCGCCTTTTGTCGCGCAATCCATCCCACATCCATCGACTACACCAGCCAGCCGGCTAGTACCACTCCAACACCCCCTAGCAACATCATCCCCCTACCCTCGCTACCACGGTTTGGGGGATGTCTGGACGGTTGGCTCCTGGCGAAACGAGGATAATGACACCACCAGGACCCAGGGTTTGTTTGATGGAGGAAGGGGCAACCGAGTGGCCCATTCACCCCCACCCACTTGTTCTGGTTTGGTCTGGTCTGGAAATTCTCTCTCTCTCTCTCTCTCTCTCTCTCGCTACGGTTACACGGATATTTGTGTCGGTCGGCTCGGGAAAACGGGGAGAGGGAATGTATTGGATCACGCTGAAGCGCAACAAAAAAAAACCCAAAACAAAAATAAACAAGGAAGCGAAACGGAAAAAGGGAGAGTACAGCGAGAATATGAATAATTATCAAATCTCTCTCTCTCTCTCTCTCTCTCTCTCACTCGAGACCTCGAATTGCATGCCTTTAATATAAAGCAGCCAGCCAGACGCACGCACACGACGCACTTGAACGACCCCTTGCACCCTTCGGTTGCACCCCTCAGTCACCCGCGTCAGCCCGGCGGCTCATTTTTACGCATTCGCTCATTAGATATGTATGGATGCTCTCTCTCTCTCTCTCTCTCTCTCACTCTCCAGCCAGCCAGCCAGCCAGCCAGCCAGTCAGCCATTGAGCCTGCCTTCCAAATCTCGTACCGCACCCCCTCCCCAAAAATAGACCACCACCCCTCTCTCTCTCTGCCTCTCCAACTCTTGCTTCGCAAGAGCTCTCCAGTTACAGAGCCGTTCCGGGGTGTGCCTGGTGGCGTGGAAGCCTTTTGAACTTGACATCGAGTGAACTCACCGCTCAACACCGCTCCGCCACCACACGCAACCCGCCACCCCCCCCCCCCCTCCCATTCCTTCTATAAAGAAAAAACAGCTGCTGGTGCTGGTGCTGTTGATGGGCGCGCTTGCTCTTTCGTTCGTGAGTCCGACAGTAATAGAGTCTAGACTACTCACCCTACCTTCCTTCATCCCCCTTCCTTCCTTCCCTTCCCTTCTTCTTTTTTTTTCTCTTTTTCCTCGGGGGGGGGGGGGAGGGGGGTTTTCTGCTCCTCAAGGCCTTGAGCGGAGACGAGCCAACCAACCAGTCAGCCAGCCAGACGGCTTTAGGCCAAAGATTGTGCGTGATGTGCACGCGTGTGTGTACCAAGCCATTTTCGACTGTCTATTCTGTGCGTGCGATTCACCCGTTCCCGAGTCGCACAGCCACAGTTCCATATCCGCTCTGTCGCCGCCGCCATTCGTCGTTAATGATGATGGGTGGTAGTGGGTGGGTGGGTGGGTGGGCGGGGGTGGTGGTCTACTGTTACAGCTGCGCACGGTTGATGCTGCGGTGTGGCTGCGGTTTTGTGTATTATGTGTTGTTCCTGCTCTTCTCTTGCTCTACTACATGCTACTGCTGCTGCTGCCACGAAGATTTTTGTTTGGATGCTTGGATAGAGTGCAAAAAAAAAACGGAGAAAAGCGGTGAGATGAGCAACGACCGAATGTCGGAACCAGGGCCGCTCTTTGGAGCACTTGGCGCTGCTGGACCGTCGTCTTCGATCATTCACATCAACCTTTTTTACAATCGGTAGAGACTTGATTTTGACTTTGACGGTCTTATCACACACGCTGGCTGGCTGGCTGGCTGGCGGGCAGAATTTCATTATCAAAGTCAGGGACAGACTTTACTGCTGCTACTGCTGCTGCTGCCAGTTGTGCAAGATGCCGTACACACAAGATGCCCTTCACATCCATCCCTCGATCTATCTCTTGTGGATGTCGCTGTCAAGGGCGCTTTCACTCTCTCGCGCTAGAGCGATCGTCGTTCTCGCGCTCGCGTTCTAGCTCTGGCTGTGTGAGGATCGCCTCGAGGTGTTCCTTTGTTCGTGCGATCACGTCGTCCAAAGGGGATGGTGGGCAATGTTGGTTGATGCTGTAATATCCTCTCCTCTCTCTCTCTCTCTCTCGGATAGCGCGCGTTGGCAACTTATAGCAGCAGCAGCAGCAGCAGCAGCTGTTGCAACTGGGTGCAAAATGTGAACAACAACAGGCGGCGATCGCATCGCATCGCTCGCTGCATTCAGTGTACGCCTAGAACGCACGCAGTCTTCCTATGAAGCCGCACGACAGAGAGAGAGAGAGAGAGAGAGAGAGGGCGAGGGAGTCTTAAAATCTGTAAAAAAAAAAAAACAATGATCATCTGACATGTTTCTTTGGCATCTGGCAATTGATCTCCCTTTTCAAAACACACCCTCATTTATTTGTTGTGCAAAATTTCTTATCAATCTCTCGTCCCTTGCTGCTGCTGCTGCTGCTCAAGTCTAATGCCAGCGATACACGAATCGTAAACTGATGCGTAAATCTTATGATTAAAAGCAAGTTATTATGTTTGTTTGTGCGCGCATCACTCCAAATCTACCCGGCCGATCTTCACCAAACTTGGCACAAAGATAGCTTAGCTCTGGTGGTTTTCAAGTAAATTTCTCCAAAATTTACACAATTGTTGGTGATTGCTTTACACACCATGTGACAAAGTTTGGTTCTTGCCGGATAAGGGGGAAGGGGGGCCACCATACACCCCCTATTCGTAAAATCCATTCTAGGGCAATATGGGTGTCATTTCCAATGTTTTTTTGGGTCTTTTGATTAATTGTTTCATCAAAACGGATTACACTCCATTCTTTCACCCTGCGCTCTCCTCCATGCCTCCCAATTCGAAGCAGGTTGATGGTAAGCTTAAATCAATAGTTGGATTTGGTTCCTTCTGTAGTAATTTAATCCCAATGTGATCCAAAAACAAGCAGAAAGAGAGAATGAGTGGGAGAATTCAATTGGCACCGATCTTTAACAAATGATATCGGATCCAGCGTGACCATTAAATTGTTGTTTTAGCTAAGATGACATTCATTACCTGCACATTGCTTAAATGGGGGATTTGTTATGAGTTAAACGTGGATTGGCTGCCGTTTATGTTCATAAATTATCAATGTCAATTAATTATTTTTACCCTTCTCATTTTTGGTCAGTATTTTCTACAACCGGCATGCTCTCAAGATAAAACTCAAGCTGATAGACGCGTTTAATGCTACAAATGATATCCTGCTAGAAATAGGATAAGAAAGATGGACCAAGGGGAAAAAAAACCGTACCGTTTACCCGTATGAAATCGGGTATATCAGCTAGTATAAAATAAATGGGTATATCTTTACGTGACCGGATTGAGACGCGTAAACCGAGTTACACTGAACTTTAATCGACTTTTGTGAGAAAAATAGAATCCCTTTTCCGAAGAAAAAGATTAAAAAACGCTAGTAATGATCACTCACCATTAATGCAAACCACAAACAGGAAAAATAGCGACGCAAGTCGCTTGCGAACAGCGTTTACGCTAGGATTTATGCTCCGCGGACCTATAATATTTTTACAGCGTGTAAACGGCAGGTATAAAGTTTTTGACATATATTTTATATTTCCCCTTGAGTTTACGCTTCGTGTATCCCTGGCTTAAAGTCTGTTTGGGTCGCAAAAGTCGTTGGATTTTTTTTTTTTTTGATGCAAACAAAACTTACAGAAACTCTAACTCCCATTACGCCACTCCATTCCACCGACACCGAGATTAGTACAGTGGCAAAGCGTTGCGACCGGCAACGCATCTCGGGAATAAAGAATTGACGACGCACGACGCAAAGCTGATTTCAAAGGAAGAAAAGAGCAAACGCAAAGAGAGCCAGCGAGAGAGAGCGAGGGGAAGAGTGCAAGCGAAGGGAAACGGGGGGGGAGGCTGGAGCACGTGACTGCAGTAACCGCACATCAAGGCTATCAAACGAGGGTGGAAAATCGAATAAAAATGCATGCTGAGAGCAGCGAGAACGAGCAAGAAGCAAAAGGGAAATTCCCTTCACTGCAATGCACTGCAGAAAAGCAAGGAGTGCGCAGCGAGCAGGCTAATAATAATAATGATATTAGCTAATGATATATAATAACGAATTAACCGGCTCACGGATATGGTCGCGACAGCGCTGCAAGGAATGAGCGAGCGATGAGATGCGTGGTGTGGTGTGGTGTGGTGTGGTTTGCAGTGCGTGTCTCTTGGGCCCACCACCGATCATCATCATCATCATCACTCTCTTCGCCTTGGCAGCGCAATTTCCCGATGCTCTGCGTGCGTGCCCACAGCGCGACCACAATGGAACGGATTTTCTTTTTGCTTTTTTTTCGGGGGGTTGCGGGTGCGGAGGGGTGTTTCGGCTTTAATGCACCCGCCGCCCCTTCCCTTCCTTCACTTTATCCTTTCCTGTTTCGTGTTTTTTTGTTTTCTGGCAACGCCAATCCAACGCCAATTGGGCCACGAATGAAGGGACCGAGGGGTGGAGTGAGAGAGAGAGAGAGAAAGAAAGCACACGTGTGTGTTGGGTGCGTGGTTGCATCACTTCCAATCTCGCGCTCGCCTTCGTTCGTTTCGTTCGCTTCCCTTTCGTTCGTCGATTGTGGTTGATTTTTTTTTTAAGAGAGGGATGATGGGGTTGAAGGAGATGGTGCGTCTGTGGAATGCACTTCGGGCGGTCGCCGCCGCGCTCGTAGCGTAATGCGTTTTGCTGCGGCCGGAATGATGATGACGATGATAATGTGTGCCCCCATGAGCATTCTGCGTTCTGGCGTGCGCGAGCGAGCGCGCGCCCGCGCGCAAGGTGGCGCAATTTTGCGGTTTTCTGGGTGCCCCGTGGACACCGTCACCCCGCTTTTTTTTGGTCACCGAAAGGGGACCTCAAAGTTGTCTGCTGTTGTACTGACTCTGGGCCCCAAAAAGTGCGCATCGTCGCGCGAAGCGTTCGCGATCGTTTGACAGCTCAGCGACTCAGCTGTTTTGGTATCAAGGTCAAGGTCACGCGTTTTTGGGCGCCTTTATGAGTTCGCTGTTTTGACACCTTATGACGTCACGTCAAGATTGGCCCCCCGTTTGGTCCTTTTTACTTCCTTCCAGCTGACCGGTGTTGCGATACACAGCAACGAAATAGGAAAGACGAAAGTGGTGGCGACCCGGCGGTGCATGGTGCTCAGTGGAGGAAGGCACGCGTCCGCGCGTGGCTTGTGCACTTGCCAGGAAACGGCAGAGAGCGACAGAAAGAGAGAGAGAGAGAAGGGGGGTAGCTGCGCATCCGTAGTGCGCTCCCCATGGTCACGCAACGCGCAACACAAACGGCAGCGGCAGCAGTAACAGCTGCAGCAAGAGTGTGATCATCGTCCGATCTGCCGTGCCGTGCGAGTGTGTATGGCGCAATAAGCCACGATACCAAGCGTCGCCAAACGACGGAACGACGCGAATACGGCGCGATGCAAAAAAAAAAAAGAAACTAAGTAAGAGGAGGAGAAGGGAGGTGAAGGAAGCGGCAAAGGGGAGGGGTGCAATCTGCTGCCGCTCATCACAAGCACACCCACCGCGCCACGGCCACGACGACCACGACCAGCGGTTAATTGTCAATGTCAGTGTCAAGTACGCACAGCGGACGCTTGGATTGCCTCTCTCTCTCTCTCACTGTTTCGCGAGAGCAGTAATGCACTTTTGTGGTGTGTGATGGAGGTGCGATGCGCTTGACGCTCGCGCAAATTGTGAAGTACTACCGACGGACGGACGAACCTGGGCCAGAAACAAACCTTATGCAAATGGCGCGCGTGCGCGCGCGCTCGCACACACTAAGACACGCCAGGCAGTGCAAGCGGGGAGAGCGAGAGAGAGCGAGAGAGAGAGGGGGGTGCGTGCGCACACTCGACGCCCGACGATCATCTCGACTGGCGCAATGCAATTGCGAAATTCAAATGCTGTGACGGGGCGCCACTTTGCCATTGGTAGGGGTGGGGGGGGGAAGAGTGTGTCACCGAGGGGGGAGGGGGGGAGGGGTGTCGCATGCACGCACACAGTCACGGATTGGGCAGGGGAAAAGGCAGAAGGCAGTGGAGTAGGAGGCGGCCGCTGCGATACGTTGCGACTGCCACCGACCTTGTAGCCCTTCTTGGCACTGTGGCCATTTTGTTTTCGTTTCCCACCCCCTCTCTGCCTCCTTCTCATCCTCATCCATTTCTTGACACTCTCCTCCAGCTAGTTTCCTGATAAGAACACCGAGGTAAAGGTGAATGCATCGTGCGACGGGGGGCTCTATTGCAACCCTCCATCCCCTTTTGAGGGGTGGCCCAGCCCCCCCCAACAAGGGATGAGGTGCCAAAAGTAACAGTTTTTCCTGAGTTTTTTTTTTATTTGGAGCAGGATCGTGCTGGGGGTGCTGTGGACACCCTCTGACAGCCTTTTCCCCTATCCCTCCCGTAAGGGTTGGTCCCGTTGGTGACATCATCATCCCTCACGACGGGGTGGCCCGGAAGGCCCGTTCCGTCGGACAAATCATCGGAGGGGGGTTTCTTTTTTTTTTTGCGTTAAAAATATCGCACGAGCGAGCGAGCGAGCGAGCGAGCGTGTGCAGTATATGCAGCGAAAAACCATTATGATGATGCCCTCTGCCACGCAAAGGCAACCCCCCTCCCCACACCACCACCACCACCACCAGAAACTCATGCACCGCGCGCACATGCACCAGCATGCACCGGTGATTCGTCGTCGACTCACCCACAGGATGTGGTTGCGTGCGTGTCTGGGGGTGTGTGTTAGAGGCACCGGGCACCACACAACACCTTGCCGCCCTGGTACCGAAAATCGAAAAAAAAATGTGTCGTGAACGGGGCAGCGAGCGCGCACAGAGAAGAGACACAGAAACCAGCGCGGAATCTCGTGAAACAGAGGGAGAGAGAGAGAGAGAGAGAGAGAGAGAGAGAGAGAGGGAGCGTGTTGGAGGGTGCAGGCTCTTACGTAATCGCTTCCCCTGTTACCCTTGGCCACGCTTGTCGTTCCTCGCTTCGCTCTCTGTTATCTGCGAACGCAGGCGGGCGCGTACGCTCAAGGTTCTGGATCCGGGACGGGCACAGCGTGCCTGTGTGTGTGTGCGTCTGTGTTGGAGTTTCTCCCCCACCCCCACCTACCCTTTTTTGTTTATGGATTTTTATGCGTTTATGTCCGTTTTGTCACCCAAAAAAAATTTAAAAAAAAAACACACCAACACTGCTCGCTCACCTCAGATCAGCTGATCAGCAGAGACTGGCAGAGAAGCCGAAGTGTCAATCGTCGGTTGACACTTTGGTGGTGGTTGGTACGTTGGTACCTGTGACTCTCGCCCGCTCGCCCGCTCGCTCGCTCGATCGCTTATCTCGTAACTTACTTTTACTCCTCCTCCCCCGTTCCCTTGCCTCTGCTCTGCGGTCGTGCGCTCTGCAATCGTGTTGCATTTACGCGCGCGACTTTTGCTAAGGTGGAAGAGTGCATCGGGGGGGGGGGGGGGGGGGGAGGGGGGGGCACAGGCATCACGTTCTTATCGCCCCACGCACGCACGCACGCACACTGGTACACTCTTCTTATCGCGTTTCGTTTCGCGTTTCACCCCCCCCCCCCCCCTTCACCTGCTGTGCTGTACGGAGACTTTCTTTGGAAATGCGAAGGAATGACAAATATAAAAAGGGAAGAAAGAGAGGCAGAGAGAGAGAGAGAGAGAGAGAGAGAGAGAGAGAGAGAGAATGAGAGAGAGAATGAGAGAGAGAGAGAGAGAGAGAGAGAGAGAGAGAGAGAGAGCGAATGAGAGATCTCCGATCCGATATCCTTGCAAATCGTGGTAGCTCCCAGCAGAGTGGAAGGAAAAGGGTGCAAAGGGTGTAGCAGTAGCATCCCCCCCCAAGTCTGTGTGCGTCAGAGGCCATTTTCCTAAAACAGCGCCATTCGCGAAGCCGCCGAGTGATTGCCAGTCCTAGAGCAGGGGGGGAGGGGGGATGCTAGATAAGGGTTGTATAAGCGTTCGCACTGTATCGTGAAATGCTCGCCTCCCCCTCACGCTTCATCCCTCACCCGGTGCGGTACTGACCGGTGTTGCTTTTCGCGTTGCAATTGTACCGTTCAAAATCTTGTTCATCGTTCCTTGGTGCCGTGCTCGCGGGGGATGATTTCGGCAGTGGGAGTAAACGTGTGTGTGTGTGAGGTCAATGGCTTCAGGTCAGAGAATAAGTTGCCCCCCCCCCCCTCTCATAAGTCGTGCTTGTGTCGCAAGCCTTTATCTGTCCCCGTTTATCGTTGGGCCGCTTGGAGGAAAAGGAAAATGTTACCCTTGGAGGGGAAGGGGTTGAAATAAGTGGCCATTATTTGGTGGTGGGGGGTGGGGATGGGGTTGCAGTTAATGTACACACCGCACCGGCACCATACCGTGTGTATACCGCATGATGGCACGCACGCCACCCCTCTCCCCCCCCCTTCCCCTCCCTTTACGTTTACGGGGGGATGAGGATTGAGATGCGTTTGGAACAGTCAAATCGCCATGCGTGTGCACGCAATGATGGCTGACCCACCGGACCATCGGCGGGCTCGCGTTTCGCATCCACAAAAACCACCCCCGCAACAGCAGCACCCCCCCCCCCCCCCCCCCCCCCCCCCCGTCGCTCGTGTCACAAAGGGGTGGCTGCCTGGCTAGCTCTAGCGCATTTGGCGTGCAGCGTGCGTGCCGCTACGTCCATCCGTCCACCCCCCCCCCCCCTCCTCCCTCGCCGCAATACCACCCACCGCAACCCTCTCTAATGAGATGTGTGTGCGTGCATCGAGGATGGCCATTTTTTTTTTGCTGCCGCTGCTGCTGTTGCATTTCTTCTTCCTCTCTTCCACTTCCTGCTTCTTCTTCTTCTTCGCCGTGGTCGTCGTCTTCTTCGAGGGCTCGGCCCTTTTGTACGCCCATTGCTTTTTCCTTCCCTTCCTTTCACTGTCG